>NC_068424.1:1037195-1045766 GCF_023373465.1 Oncorhynchus keta | reverse complement strand
CGGTCATCAATCAATCATTTTGACCCGTGCCGTCTACTGTATTCTCTCTTACAGGGTGTTACGGTACAGAGTCAATGTGGAGGCTATATACAGGGGGTACCAGTACAGAGTCAATGTGGAGGCTATATACAGGGGGTACCAGTACAGAGTCAATGTGGAGGCTATATACAGGGGGTACCGGTACAGAGTCAATGTGGAGGCTATATACAGGGGGCACCGGTTAGTTGAGGTAGTATGTTCATGTAGGTAGAGTTAATTAAAGTGACTATGCATAGATGACAACAGAGAGTGGCAGCTGTGTGGAGAGGGGAGGGGCAATGTAAATAGTCTGGGTAGCCATTCAACGAGATGATCAGGAGTCTTATGGCTTGGGTGTAGAAGCTGTTTAGAAGCCTCTTGGACCTAGACTTGGCGCTCCTGTACCACTTGCCGTGCGGTAGTGGAGAGAACAGTCTATGACTAGGATGGCTGGAGTCTTTGACAATTCTCAGGGCCTTCCTCTGATACCGCCTGGCACAGAGGTCTAGGATGGCAGGAAGCTTGGCCCCAGTGATGTACTGGGCCGTTGGCACTACCCTCTGTGGTGCCTTGTGGTCGGAGGCCAAGCAGTTGCCATACGAGGCAGGACACTCTCGATGGTGCAGCTGTAGAACCTTTTGAGGATATGAGGACCCATGGCAAATCTTTTCATTCTCCTGAGGGGGAATAATAGGCTTTGTCGTGCCCTCTATCTTGGTGTGCTTGGACCATGTCAGTTTGTTGGTGATGTGGTTACCAAGGCACTTGAAGCTCTCAACCTGCTCCACTGCAAACCGTTAATGAAAATGGGGGTGTGCTCGGTCCTCTTTTTCCTGTAGTCCACAATCATCTCCTTTGTCTTGATCACGTTGAGGGAGAAGTTGATGTCCAGGCACCACACGGCCAGGTCTCTGACCTCCTCCCTATGGGCTGTCTCATTGTTGTCGGTGATCAGGCCTACCACTGTCATGTCATCTGCAAATTTAATGATGTTGTTGGAGTCGTGCTTGGCCGTGCAGTCTTGAGTGAACATGGAGTACAGGAGGGGGCTGAGCACGCACCCCTGAGGGGCCCCTGTGTTGAGGATCAGTGTGGTGGATGTGTTGTTGCCTACCCTTACCACCTGGGGGCGGTCGGTCAGGAAGTCCACTTGCAGAATCATGGGTCCAATAACTCATTAACCATGGGAACATTAATTTAGATCACCCACACACAAGATACCGATAGTTTCACTGAGTAGTTGTTCGTACAATCATTAAATATTGTTGGGCAAAATTTGTGATACATGTTTCATGATGGTACTACACGTAAATACATCACTGTAAAAGGACTAGTATAGAGAATACTACAGACACAGTGGAATCACTGAACAAAATCTGAAATGTATTGATGAAATACAATAAACATAGGATTCTTCGAACCAAAGCAAAAGTAATTAGCAACAAAAAATAAAGAAAACTACTGTAAAACATCACCTGGCATACTGTAAAACATCACTGCAGTGTTCCTCACCTGGCTTACTGTAAAACATCACCGCAGTGTTCCTCACCTGGCTTACTGTAAAACACCACTGCAGTGTTCCTCACCTGGCTTACTGTAAAACTTCACTGCAGTGTTCCTCACCTGGCTTACTGTAAAACATCACTGCAGTGTTCCTCACCTGGCTTACTGTAAAACATCACCGCAGTGTTCCTCACCTGGCTTACTGTAAACATCACTGCAGTGTTCCTCACCTGGTTTACTGTAAAACATCACTGCAGTGTTCCTCACCTGGCTTACTGTAAAACATCACTGCAGTGTTCCTCACCTGGCTTACTGTAAAACATCACTGCAGTGTTCCTCACCTGGCTTACTGTAAAACATCACTGCAGTGTTCCTCACCTGGTTTACTGTAAAACATCACTGCAGTGTTCCTCACCTGGTTTACTGTAAAACATCACTGCAGTGTTCCTCACCTGGTTTACTGTAAAACATCACTGCAGTGTTCCTCACCTGGTTTACTGTAAAACATCACTGCAGTGTTCCTCACCTGGCTTACTGTAAAACATCACTGCAGTGTTCCTCACCTGGTTTACTGTAAAACATCACTGCAGTGTTCCTCACCTGGCTTACTGTAAAACATCACTGCAGTGTTCCTCACCTGGCTTACTGTAAAACATCACTGCAGTGTTCCTCACCTGGCTTACTGTAAAACATCACTGCAGTGTTCCTCACCTGGCTTACTGTAAAACATCACTGCAGTGTTCCTCACCTGGCTTACTGTAAAACATCAAGTTGTTGTAAAAAGCAAAACACAGGATTGATTACTGTACTTCTATACTTCCATCAACTCTGTATTGTGGATTTGGCCACAGGTTCTCATCCACATCACAATGGATGTTTTCATTAGCCAAACATCTTGGGAAGAATCTTTGGGTGAATCCAGGCCTGACACTGGTCTGCCTTGATGTCATTGCATGCGTCATCCATGGCCTGGAGAAGGGCGGCTTGTTCGTGAGGGCGCCTATCATATACCTTCCACCTCCATGTGGAGAAAAATTCCTCATCGGGTTAAGGAAAGGAGAGTATGGGGGTAAGTACAGGGTGGTAAATTGTGGATGGGACCTGAACACTTGCTTGCACCATTTGAGCATGGTGGAACCTGACAGTATCCCACACAATGACATAGGTGACGCCATCAGCTCTACAGACCTGATTTAGCTCCAACAAGGAAGGAGAGCTGCATTATGTGATCCAATACGAGGGCTGCATCCCACCACACCATCTTCACATGGTGATGTTGGCCCCACGTTGTCCTGGTACATGGGCGGATGGATTACATGGATGGATGGATGGATGGATATATGGATGGATGACCTCCCTTCCTTGTCTTGGCCAGGTTGAAGCCTGCCTCATCCAAAAAGAGGAATTTGTTAGGGTTTTCGTCTGCGTCCAGCTCCATCAACCTCTAAAAAATATATTTTGGAAAGAGAATTACTGATTACAATGATGTAGAATTTGGGGGGGAATTTTTCACAACAGGCATCTTGAAACTGAACATACAAAAAAGGGCAAAAAAGTGTTTAGTCAGCCACCAATTGTGCAAGTTCTCCCACTTAAAAAGATGAGAGAGGCCTGTAATGTTCATCATAGGTACACTTCAACTATTACAGACAAAATGAGAAAAGAAATCCAGAAAATCACATTGTAGGAGTTTTAATGCATTTATTTGCAAATTATGGTGGAAAATAAGTATTTGGTCGCCTACAAACAAGCAAGATTTCTGGCTCTCACAGACCTGTAACTTCTTCTTTAAGAGGCTCCTCTGTCCTCCACTCGTTACCTGCATTAATGGCACCTGTTGGAACTTAGTATCAGTATAAAAGACACCTGTCCACAACCTCAAACAGTCACACTCCAAACTCCACTATGGCCAAGACCAAAGAGCTGTCAAAGGACACCAGAAACAAAATTGTAGACCTGCACCAGGCTGGGAAGACGAATCTGCAGTAAGCAGCTTGGTGTGAAGAAGAAATCAACTGTGGGAGCAATTATTAAGAAATGGAAGACATACAAGACCACTGATAATCTCCCTCGATCTGGGGCTCCCCGCAAGATCTCACCCCGGGGGGTCAAAATGATCACAAGAACGGTGAGCAAAAATCCCAGAACCACACGGGGGGACCTAGTGAATGACCTGCAGAGAGCTGGGACCTGCGTGTTAATGGAAATAGCCTGTTCCTTCGAACAGCGAGTCATGTGGCTGCCTGCAACTGAATATATAGAGTACATAGAGTAGAGAGCTTTGTTTGACCTAACATTAGAACGGGCAAGATGCGTAATCTAAGCAACTTTGACCTTGGTATGATTGTTGATGCCACACATGGTGATTCCAGCATCTCAGTAACAGCTGTCCTCCTGGGATCTTTACGCACTACAACAGTCTCTAGAGTTTACAGAGAATGGTGCGATAAACCAAACACATTCAGTGAGCTGCAGTTCTGTGGGCAAAAACACCTTGTCAATGAGAGAGGTCAGAGGAGAATGTCCAGACTCATTCAAGCTAACAGAAAGGCCTCAAACGCTCAACTAACAGCTGTTTAAAACCGTGGTGTGCAGAAGGGCATCTCTTAACGTACAACACCGTGAATAATTCAGGCTGTTGTGGAGGAAAAGGGCATCTCTAACGTACAACCCAGTGAATAATTCAGGCTGTGTACCTAATAACCGTGTGGCTGGTGGAGTGTACAGTAATGTCAAATCTGATAACATGGTCTGGAAAAGTGGTACATGGGACCATAGAAACAGTGTCTGATAAAGAATTATGGTGAAATATTACATCCATAGATAATGTCGTCCAATCGGTTCATGTTCCACGGTAATTGGTGTCAATGGATCTCATTATCCTGAAACATTCATGATCTAAACATGGAATATTGTTTGTTAATTTCCCATAAAACTATGCGTTAGGAGTAACGCAACAGTTACTTATCATTTTGGGCAGTTGCATCAATTGATAGTCAGATCACTGTAATGAAATGAACAGAGTCATCTCAGTTTTAATGTGTGAATTGCATTTTGAAATGGTAATACTTCCATGTTAATTTGGGACTGTTTAATGTAAGTACATGTGGGACTGTTTGAAGACTGAGTCCATGTGGAGACTGAGTCCATGTGGAGACTGTGTCCATGTGGAGACTGTGACCATGTGGAGACTGAGTCCATGTGGAGACTGAGTCCATGTGGAGACTGAGTCCATGTGGAGACTGAGTCCATGTGGAGACTGAGTCTATGTGGAGACTGAGTCTATGTGGAGACTGTTTAATGTGAACATGTGGGACTGTTTGAAGACTGAGTCCATGTGGAGACTGAGTCCATGTGGAGACTGTCCATGTGGAGACTGAGTCCATGTGGAGACTGAGTCCATGTGGAGACTGAGTCCATGTGGAGACTGAGTCCATGTGGAGACTGAGTCCATGTGGAGACTGTGTCCATGTGGAGACTGTTTAATGTGTACATGTGGGACTGTTTGAAGACTGAGTCCATGTGGAGACTGAGTCCATGTGGAGACTGTCCATGTGGAGACTGTCCATGTGGAGACTGTGTCCATGTGGAGACTGAGTCCATGTGGAGACTGAGTCCATGTGGAGACTGAGTCCATGTGGAGACTGAGTCCATGTGGAGACTGTGTCCATGTGGAGACTGAGTCCATGTGGAGACTGAGTCCATGTGGAGACTGAGTCCATGTGGAGACTGTGTCCATGTGGAGACTGAGTCCATGTGGAGACTGTGTCCATGTGGAGACTGAGTCCATGTGGAGACTGAGTCCATGTGGAGACTGAGTCCATGTGGAGACTGTGTCCATGTGGAGACTGTGTCCATGTGGAGACTGTGTCCATGTGGAGCTGTGTCCATGTGGAGACTGAGTCCATGTGGAGACTGAGTCCATGTGGAGACTGTGTCCATGTGGAGACTGAGTCCATGTGGAGACTGTGTCCATGTGGAGACTGAGTCCATGTGGAGACTGTGTCCATGTGGAGCTGTGTCCATGTGGAGACTGTGTCCATGTGGAGCTGTGTCCATGTGGAGACTGTGTCCATGTGGAGACTGTGTCCATGTGGAGACTGTCCATGTGGAGACTGAGTCCATGTGGAGACTGTGTCCATGTGGAGCTGTGTCCATGTGGAGACTGTGTCCATGTGGAGACTGAGTCCATGTGGAGACTGTGTCCATGTGGAGACTGAGTCCATGTGGAGCTGTCCATGTGGAGACTGAGTCCATGTGGAGACTGAGTCCATGTGGAGCTGTGTCCATGTGGAGACTGAGTCCATGTGGAGACTGTGTCCATGTGGAGCTGTGTCCATGTGGAGACTGAGTCCATGTGGAGCTGTGTCCATGTGGAGCTGTGTCCATGTGGAGACTGTGTCCATGTGGAGCAATTTGAAGACTCTGTCCATGTGTGTCAATGTGGAGACTGTGTCCATGTGGAGACTGTGTCCATGTGTAGACTGTGTCCATGTGGAGACTGTGTCCATGTGGAGACTGTGTCCATTAGAAGCTGTGTGAAGAGCAGGCCTTGTCAAAGAGGTGGGGCTTTAGGAGGACCTGAAAGATAGTGATGGACTCTGAGTCACATATGGCTGGAGGGAGGATGTTCCAGAGCCTAGGAACAACCCTGGAGAAGACCCTATCACTGAAACTATAGAACAACCCTGGAGAAGACCCTATCACTGAAACTATAGAACAACCCTGGAGAAGACCCTATCACTGAAACTATAGAACAACCCTGGAGAAGACCCTATCACTGAAACTATAGAACAACCCTAGAGAAGACCCTATCACTGAAACTATAGAACAACCCTGGAGAAGACCCTATCACTGAAACTATAGAACAACCCTGGAGAAGACCCTATCACTGAAACTATAGAACAACCCTGGAGAAGACCCTATCACTGAAACTATAGAACAACCCTGGAGAAGACCCTATCACTGAAACTATAGAACAACCCTGGAGAAGACCCTATCACTGAAACTATAGAACAACCCTGGAGAAGACCTATCACTGAAACTATAGAACAACCCTGGAAGACCCTAGACTGAAACTATGACTGGAAGACTATAGAACTGGAGAAGACCCTATCACTGAAACTATACTGGAGAAGACCCTATCACTGAAACTATACTGGAGAAGACCCTATCACTGAAACTATAGAACAACCCTGGAGAAGACCCTATCACTGAAACTATAGAACAACCCTGGAGAAGACCCTATCACTGAAACTATAGAACAACCCTGGAGAAGACCCTATCACTGAAACTATAGAACAACCCTGGAGAAGACCCTATCACTGAAACTATAGAACAACCCTGGAAGACCCTATCACTGAAACTATAGAACAACCCTGGAGAAGACCCTATCACTGAAACTATAGAACAACCCTGGAGAAGACCCTATCACTGAAACTATAGAACAACCCTGGAGAAGACCCTATCACTGAAACTATAGAACAACCCTGGAGAAGACCCTATCACTGAAACTATAGAACAACCCTGGAGAAGACCCTATCACTGAAACTATAGAACAACCCTAGAGAAGACCCTATCACTGAAACTATAGAACAACCCTGGAGAAGACCCTATCACTGAAACTATAGAACAACCCTGGAGAAGACCCTATCACTGAAACTACGGAGCTTGGACTTGGGGGCGACAAGATGGCCTGCTGTGGTGGAACGGAGTGCACGTGTGGGTTGATGGTGGAGAAGAAGATCTGATAGGTAAGGGGGGGGTGGCAAGGTGGTGAAGGGCTCTGTAGTTCAGAAGGAGGATCTTGTAATCAATGCGTTGGGAGACAGGGAGCCAGTGGAGTTCACAGAGGACACGAGGGGTGTGCTGCCAGGAATTGGTGTGGGTGAGGAGTCGGACTGCACAGTTCGGAGTTTATGGAGGGAGTTTGAGTTGACGCCGGAGAGTAGTGAGTTGCAGTAGTCATGATGGGAGGAGATTAATGTATGTATGAGGGTTTCAGCGGCGGGACGGAAGAGGGAGGACCTGACTTTGGCAATGTTGTGGAGGCGGAAGAATGAGGATTTGACAGTCTGTCTGACGTGGTGGTCAAATGAGGCGGTGGAGTCCAGGATCAAATCAAATCAAATCAAATGTATTTATATAGCCCTTCGTACATCAGCTGATATCTCAAAGTGTTATACAGAAACCCAGCCTAAAACCCCAAACAGCAAGCAATGCAGGTGTAGGAGGATGCCAATGCTGCATGCATGTAGCGAGAGACAGTGGTGTCATCAATGGTGAGTGTGCCAGCTTTGTTAAGGGTAGATTTGGTGCCTATGAAGAGGAGCTCTGTTGTATCACTGTTGAGTTTGAGGAAGCTTTGTTACATCCATGGTTTTATTGCAGAGAGGCAGGATTCAATGAGGGTCAGAGGTGGGTTGAGGAAGGATTTTGTGCTGAGGTTGATCTGAATGTCATCAGAAGTTCTGCGGAAGTAAAGGTTGAAGTGATAGAAGATCTGACCAAGAAGGAGGACGTAGATGAGGAAGAGTAAGGGAACCAGCACAGAGCCCTGGGGGACACCCTGTGTAACAGCAGCTGAGTCAGGGACCCAGCACAGAGCCCTGGGGGACACCCTATTTAACTGCAGCTTCGTTAGGGACCCAGCACAGAGCCCTGGGGGACACCCTGTGTAACAGCAGCTGAGTCCGGGACCCATCACAGAGCCCTGGGGGACACGCTGTTTAACTGCAGCTGAGTCAGGGACCCAGCACAGAGCCCTGGGGGACACCCTGTGTAACTGTGTTCCTTAATTCTGGGCACTGCACTTATTGTGACTGCCAGAAGCTTACACGGTGACAGAACCCCAATAGATTGGGAAGTGTGTATCCTTTCTCCTTATTTCGACAGACCTTACAGGATGATCTGAGCTGGATGGAATTAACCAACATATTAGACATACTTGTCATGTACCAGATTTCAGTAGTTCGGCTTTATTGGTACGTGTGTGTGATCGTGACTCCACCCCATGCCAAGTTACTGTATGAACCAAGAGGACATCAAGAA
>NC_068424.1:1027361-1029595 GCF_023373465.1 Oncorhynchus keta | reverse complement strand
GCATCATAATGGTTTTGCTAATTCACTATGCTAATTTAGTAATTAATTTGAAAACAGGAGATTAGAGAAGGGGGCAGAAAATAAAGAAATAAACAAGTGAAGCGTGTTGAGTGTTACCGGCGGGCTAGCAGAGCGTTTTGCTCTGACATTAGAAATGCAAACTGAGAGTGATATTGTAGCGCTAGCTTCCTTAGCCTGGAGGCTAGCAAAGTGATGAGTTCAGAGAGAGAGAGCAGACTGAACGTTAACATCCCAACCTCCCTACTTGCCACCCGCCCAGACACTTACTAACATTCAGCATCTATATTATCCCCAACACACACACACACACACACACACACACACACACACACACACACACACACACACACACACACACACACACACACACACACACACACACACACACACACACACACACACACACATAGTGACACACACACAGTGACACACACACAGTGACAAACACACACAAGGTGTGAAACACACACACACAGTGGAACACACACAGTGACACACACACAGTGACACACACAGAGTGACACAGACACAGTGAAACACACACACACACACACACACACACACAGTGAAACACACACACAGTAACACACACACAGTGACACTCACATACAAGCTGTGAAACACACACACACACACACATGTAAACACACACACACACACACAGTGAAAAACACACAGTGAAAAAAAACACACACTCAGTGAAACACACACACAAACAGTGAAACACACACACACACACACACACACACACACAATGAAACACACACACACAAACACACACATACACAATAAGCAGCTAATTTCAAATCAACAGCATGGTAACTGAATGGTAACTGCATAGTAACTGCATGGTAACTGCATAGTAACTGTGTGGTAACTGCATGGTAACTACATGGTAACTGTGTGGTAACTGCATAGTAACTGCATGGTAACTGCATAGTAACTGCATGGTAACTGCATGGTAACTGTGTGCTAACTGCATAGTAACTGCATGGTAACTGCATAGTAACTACATTGTAACTGCACAGTAACTGCACGGTAACTGCACAGTAACTGCATGGTAACTGTATGGTAACTGCATGGTAACAACATGGTAACTGTGTGGTAACTGCATAGTAACTACATGGTAACTGCATGGTAACTGCATAGTAACTGCATGGCAGCTGTATGGTAACTGCACGGTAACTGCACAGTAACTGCTAAGGAAAAGCATGGTAACTGTATGATAACTGCATGGCAACTGTGTGGTAACTGCATGGTAGCTGTATGGTAACTGCATGGTAACTGCATAGTAATTGTGTGGTAACTGCATGGTAACTGCATGGCAACTACACGGTAACTGTATGGTAACTACATGGTAACTGTATGGTAACTGTGTGGTAACTGTATGGTAACTGCATAGTAATTGCATGGTAACTGCATGGTAACTAGATAGTAACTGCATGGTAACTGCACAGTAACTGTATGTAACTGCATGGTAAATACATGGTAGCTGTGTGGTAACTGCATAGTAGCTGTGTGGTAACTGTATGGTAACTGTGTGGTAACTGTATGGTAACTGCATGGTAACTACATGGTAACTGCATGGTAACTGTATGGTAACTGCATGGCAACTGTATGGTAACTGCATGGCAACCATATGGTTACTGTATGGTAACTACATGGTAACTGCATGGTAACTGGATGCAACTGCATGGTAAATACATGGTAACTGTATGGTAACTGCATAGTAACTGTGTGGTAACTACATGGTAACTGCATGGTAACTACATGGTAACTGAATGGTAACTACATGGTAACTACATAGTAACTGTGTAGTAACTACATGGTAACTACAAAGTAACTCCAAGGTTACTACATGGTAACTGAATGGTAACTACATGGTAACTACATGGTAACTACATGGTAACTGAATGGTAACTACATGGTAACTACAAAGTAACTCCAAGGTAACTACATGGTAACTACATGGTAACTACATGGTAACTACATGGTAACTGCATGGTAACTGTGTGCTAACTGCATGGTAACTGCATGGTAACTACATGGTAACTCCATGGTAACTGCATGGTAACTGTGTGCTAACTGTGTGCTAACTGTGTGCTAACTGCATGGTAACTACATGGTAACTACATGGTAACTGCATGGTAACTGCATGGTAACTGTGTGCTAACTGTGTGCTAACTGCATGGTAACTACATGGTAACTGCATG
>NC_068424.1:1012361-1014861 GCF_023373465.1 Oncorhynchus keta | reverse complement strand
CCCCGGGCAACATGTGTGTTGTGTACCGAGACAGGATATAGGGACAGGTTGTGTACCGAGACAGGATATATGAACAGGTTGTGTACCTAGACAGGATATAGGGACAGGTTGTGTACCTAGACAGGATATAGGGACAGGTTGTGTACCTAGACAGGATATAGGGACAGGTTGTGTACCTGGACAGGATATAGGGACAGGTTGTGTACCTAGACAGGATATAGGGACAGGTTGTGTACCTAGACAGGATATAGGGACAGGTTGTTTACCTGGACAGGATAAAGGGACAGGTTGTGTACCTAGACAGGATATATGGACAGGGGTATTGTTGTGTACCTAGACAGTATATAGGGACAGGTTGTGTACCTGCACAGGATATAGGGACAGGTTGTGTACCTGGACAGGATATAGGGACAGGTTGTGTACCTGGACAGGATATAGGGACAGGTTGTGTACCTGGACAGGATATAGGGACAGGGGTATTGTTGTGTACCTAGACAGGATATAGGGACAGGGGTGTTGTTGTGTACCTAGACAGGATATAGGGACAGGGGTATTGTTGTGTACCTAGACAGGATATAGGGACAGGGGTATTGTTGTGTACCTAGACAGGATATAGGGACAGGTTGTGTACCTAGACAGGATATAGGGACAGGGATATTGTTGTGTACCGAGACAGGATATAGGGACAGGTTGTGTACCGAGACAGGATATAGGGACAGGTTGTGTACCTAGACAGGATATAGGGACAGGGGTATTGTTGTGTACCGAGACAGGATATAGGGACAGGTTGTGTACCTAGACAGGATATAGGGACAGGTTGTGTACCTAGACAGGATATAGGGACAGGGGTATTGTTGTGTACCTAGACAGGATAAAGGGACAGGGGTATTGTTGTGTACCTAGACAGTATATAGGGACAGGGGTATTGTTGTGTACCTAGACAGGATATAGGGACAGGTTGTGTACCTAGACAGGATATAGGGACAGGTTGTGTACCTAGAAAGGATATAGGGACAGGGGTATTGTTGTGTACCTAGACAGGATATGGGGACAGGTTGTGTACCTAGACAGGATAAAGGGACAGGGGTATTGTTGTGTACCTAGACAGGATATAGGGACAGGGGTATTGTTGTGTACCTAGACAGGATATAGGGACAGGTTGTGTACCTAGACAGGATATAGGGACAGGGGTATTGTTGTGTACCTAGACAGGATATGGGGACAGGTTGTGTACCTAGACAGGATATACGGACAGGGGTATTGTTGTGTATCTAGACAGGATATAGGGACAGGTTGTGTACCTAGACAGTATATAGGGACAGGTTGTGTACCTAGACAGGATATAGGGACAGGTTGTGTACCTAGACAGGATATAGGGACAGGGGTATTGTTGTGTACCTAGACAGGATATGGGGACAGGTTGTGTACCTAGACAGGATAAAGGGACAGGGGTATTGTTGTGTACCTAGACAGGATATAGGGACAGGGGTATTGTTGTGTACCTAGACAGGATATAGGGACAGGTTGTGTACCTAGACAGGATATAGGGACAGGGGTATTGTTGTGTACCTAGACAGGATATGGGGACAGGTTGTGTACCTAGACAGGATATAGGGAAAGGGGTATTGTTGTGTATCTAGACAGGATATAGGGACAGGTTGTGTACCTAGACAGTATATAGGGACAGGTTGTGTACCCAGACAGGATATAGGGACAGGTTGTGTACCTAGACAGGATAAAGGGACAGGGGTATTGTTGTGTATCTAGACAGGATATAGGGACAGGTTGTGTACCTAGACAGTATATAGGGACAGGTTGTGTACCTAGACAGGATATAGGGACAGGTTGTGTACCTAGACAGGATATAGGGACAGGTTGTGTACCTAGACAGGATATAGGGACAGGTTGCGTACCTAGACAGGATATAGGGACAGGTTGTGTACCTAGACAGGATATAGGGACAGGGGTATTGTTGTGTACCTAGACAGGATATGGGGACAGGGGTATTGTTGTGTACCTAGACAGGATATAGGGACAGGTTGTGTACCTAGACAGGATAAAGGGACAGGGGTATTGTTGTGTATCTAGACAGGATATAGGGACAGGTTGTGTACCTAGACAGTATATAGGGACAGGTTGTGTACCTAGACAGGATATAGGGACAGGTTGTGTACCTAGACAGGATATAGGGACAGGTTGTGTACCTAGACAGGATATAGGGACAGGTTGCGTACCTAGACAGGATATAGGGACAGGTTGTGTACCTAGACAGGATATAGGTACAGGGGTATTGTTGTGTACCTAGACAGGATATAGGGACAGGGGTATTGTTGTGTACCTAGACAGGATATAGGGACAGGTTGTGTACCTAGACAGGATATATGGACACTGGCTGGATTCTACCCGCACACAGACTGGACTCTACCCGCACACTGACTGGACTCTACCCACACACAGACTGGACTCTACCCACACACTGGCTGGATTCTACCCGCACACA
>NC_068424.1:1009819-1012261 GCF_023373465.1 Oncorhynchus keta | reverse complement strand
CAATTCACTGGACACACCCATGTCTGTCTGAATCGCTCCTAGAACCCCACCTGTTTAGTTTTGGTTTGTCAGTGACACATCATTACACAGGTGCACCTTCTGCTGGGAACATTGAAAGGCCACTCTAAAATGTGCAGTTTTGGCACAGAGCTGTTGCAAGATAATTTAATGTAATTTTTTCTACCATAAGCCGCCTCCAACGTCCTTTTAGAGAATTTAGCAGAGAGTCCCTCTGACAATAATAAAATAAAACCATCTAGTGTTCAGCGAAATAACAACACAATGTCAAATACAGGTCGCCGAGTCAAATAGTTGACATCCAATCACATTAACCGTTACTCTCTCACGTGAAACATTCACTCTTGCGCAGACATTTAGAAACGAAACATGACAATTTGAAAAATACGCACCGGAAGTTTTTTGAGTGAGAATAAAGATGACTTTGGCAGCTCCTGGCTGACTAACGGCTCTGGCAGGTCCTGGCTGACTGACAGCTCTGGCAGGTCCTGGCTGACTGATGGCTCTGGCAGCTCCTGGCTGACTGACGGCTCAGGACAAGCTGGCGGCTCTGACGGCTCAGGACGGACTGGCGGCTCTGACGGCTCAGGACAGACTGGCGGCTCTAGCAGCTCAGGACAGAAGAGGCACACTGTAGGCGTATAACAGTCTCTATTGTATTATGACAGACCAGCTAGATCTACTGTCTCTATTATATTATGACAGACCAGCTAGATCTACTGTCTCTATTATATTATGACAGACCACCTAGATCTACTGTCTCTATTATATTATGACAGACCAGCTAGATCTACTGTCTCTATTATATGACAGACCAGATAGATATACCGTCTCTATTAAAATATGACAGACCACCTAGATCTACTGTCTCTATTATATTATGACAGACCAGCTAGATCTACTGTCTCTATTATATTATGACAGACCAGCTAGATCTACTGTCTCTATTATATTATGACAGACCAGATAGATCTGCATCTCTATTGTATTATGACAGACCTTCGATCTACTGTTTCTATTATATTATGACAAACCAGCTAGATCTACTGTCTCTATTATAATTTTACAGACCAGCTAGATCTACTGTCTCTATTCTATTATGACAGACCAGCTAGATCTACTGTCTCTATTATATTATGACAGACCAGCTAGATCAACTGTCTCTATTATATTATGACAGAACAGCTAGATCTACTGTCTCTATGTCTCTATTATATTATGACAGACCAGCTAGAGCTACTGTCTCTATTATATTATGACAGGCCAGCTAGATCTACTGTCTCTTTTATAATATGACAGACCAGCTAGATCTACTGTCTCTAAAATATTATGACAGACAAGCTAGATCTACTGTCTCTATTATATTATGACAGACCAGCAAGATCTACTGTCTCTATTATATTATGACAGTCCAGATAGATCTACTGTCTCTATTTTTTATGACAGACCAGCAAGATCTTCTGTCTCTATTATATTATGACAGACCAGCTAGATCTACCGCCTCTATTATATTATGACATAACAGCTGGATCTACTGTCTCTATTATAGTATGACAGACGAGCTCGATCTCCTGTCTCTATTATATTATGACAGACCAGCAAGATCGACTGTCTCTATTATATTATGACAGACCAGCTAGATCTACTGTCTCTATTATACTATGACAGACCACCTAGATCTACTGTCTCTATTGTAATATGACAGACCAGATAGAACTACTGTGTCTATTATATTATGACAAACCAGATAGATCTACTGTCTCTGTGTCTCTATTATATTATGACAGACCAGCTAGATCTACTGTCTCTATTATAATATGACAGACCAGCAAGATCTACTGCCTCTATTATATTATGACAGACCAGCTAGATCTACTGTCTCTATTATATTATGACAGACCAGCTAGATCTTCTGTCTCTATTATATTATGACAGACCAGCGAGATCTACTGTCTCTATTATATTATGAAAGGCCTCCTAGATCTACTGTCTCTATGTCTCTATTATATTATGACAGACCAGCAAGAACTACTGTTTCTATTATATTATGACAAACCAGATAGATCTACTGTCTCTATTATAATTTGACAGACCAGCTGGATCTACTGTCTCTACTATAAGATGACAGACCAGATACATATACTGTCTCTATTAAAATATGACAGACCAGCTAGATCTACCGTCTTTATTATATTACGACAGACCAGCTAGATCTACTGTCTGTATTATATTATGACAAACCAGCTAGGTCTACTGTCTCTATGTCTCTATTATATTATGACAGACCAGCTAGATCTACTCTCTCTATTGTATTATGACAGACGAGCTCGATCGACTGTCTCTGTGTCTCTATTATATTATGACAGACCAGCTGGATCTACTGTCTCTATTCTATTGTGACAGACCAGATAGATCTACTGTCTC
>NC_068424.1:991707-1009719 GCF_023373465.1 Oncorhynchus keta | reverse complement strand
TGACAGACCCTCCAAATCTACTGTCTCTATTATATTATGACAGACCAGCTAGATCTACTGTCTCTATTATTTTATGACAGACCAGCTAGATCTACTGTCTCTATTATTTCATGACAGACCAGCTAGATCTACTGTCTCTATTATTTTTGACAGACCAGCTAGATCTACTGTCTCTGTTATATTATGACAGACCAGGTAGATCTACTGTCTCTATTATATTATGACAGACCCGCCAAATCTACTGTCTCTATTATATTATGACAGACCAGCTAGATCTACTGTCTCTATTATATTTTGACAGACCAGCTAGATCGACTGTCTTTATTATATTTTGACAGACCAGGTAGATCTACTGTCTCTATTATATTATGACAGACCAGCTAGATCTACTGTCTCTGTTATATTATGACAGACCAGGTAGATCTACTGTCTCTGTTATATTATGACAGACCAGCTAGATCTACTGTCTCTATTATTTCATGACAGACCAGCTAGATCTACTGTCTCTATTATTTTATGACAGACCAGCTAGATCTATTGTCTCTATTGTATTATCACAGACCAGCTGGATCTACTGTCTCTATTATATTATGACATACCAGCTAGATCTACTGCCTCTATTATATTATGACAGACCAGCTAGATCTACTGTCTCTATTGTATGACATACCAGCTAGATCTACTGTCTCTATTAATTTTATGACAGACCAGCTAGATCTACTGTCTCTATTATTTTATGACAGACCAGCTAGATCTACTGTCTCTATTATTTTATGACAGACCAGCTAGATCTACTGTCTCTGTGTATGACATACCAGCTAGATCTACTGTCTCTATTATATTATGACAGACCAGCTAGATCTACTGTCTCTATTATTTCATGACAGACCAGCTAGATCTACTGTCTCTATTATTTTTGACAGACCAGCTAGATCTACTGTCTCTGTTGTATGACATACCAGCTAGATCTACTGTCTCTGTTACATTATGACATACCAGCTAGATCTACTGTCTCTATTATTTTATGACAGACCAGCTAGATCTACTGTCTCTATTATATTTTGACAGACCAGGTAGATCTACTGTCTCTATTATATTATGACAGACCAGCCAAATCTACTGTCTCTATTATATTATGACAGACCAGCTAGATCTACTGTCTCTATTATTTTATGACAGACCAGCTAGATCTACTGTCTCTATTATTTTATGACATACCAGCTAGATCTACCATCTCTATTATATTATGACAGACCAGCTAGATCTACTGTCTCTATTATTTCATGACAGACCAGCTAGATCTACTGTCTATATTATTTTATGACAGACCAGCTAGATCTACTGTCTCTGTTATATTATGACAGACCAGGTAGATCTACTGTCTCTATTATATTATGACAGACCCGCCAAATCTACTGGCTCTATTATATTATGACAGACCAGCTAGATCTACTGTCTCTATTATATTTTGACAGACCAGCTAGATCTACTGTCTCTATTATATTATGACAGACCAGCTAGATCTACTGGCTTTATTGTATTATGACAGACCAGCTATATCGACTGTCTCTATTATATTTTGACGGACCAGCTAGATCTACTGTCTCTATTATTTCATGACAGACCAGCTAGATCTACTGTCTCTATTATTTTTTGACAGACCAGCTAGATCTACTGTCTCTGTTGTATGACATACCAGCTAGATCTACTGTCTCTATTATATTATGACAGACCAGCTAGATCTACTGTCTCTGTTATATTATGACATACCAGCTAGATCTACTGCCTCTATTATATTATGACAGACCAGCTAGATCTACTGTCTCTATTGTATGACATACCAGCTAGATCTACTGTCTCTACTGCTTCAGTTGAAGCTCGCATCCGCTACAAGACCATGGTGCTCGCCTACGGAGCTGTGAGGGGAACGGCACCTCAGTACCTCCAGGCTCTGATCAGGCCCTACACCCAAACAAGGGCACTGCGTTCATCCACCTCTGGCCTGCTAGCCTCCCTACCACTGAGGAAGTACAGTTCCCGCTCAGCCCAGTCAAAACTGTTCGCTGCTCTGGCCCCCATGGTGGAACAAACTCCCTCACGACGCCAGGACAGCGGAGTCAATCACCACCTTCCGGAGACACCTGAAACCCCACCTCTTCAAGGAATACCTAGGATAGGGTAAGTAAGGGTAAGTAATCCTTCTCACCCCCCTTCTCCCCCAACAAGATTTAGATGCAAGTGGCTGTTCCACTGGTTGTCATAAGGTGTATGCACCAATTTGTAAGTCGCTCTGGATAAGAGCATCTGCTAAATGACTTAAATGTAAATGTAAATGTCTATTATTTTATGACAGACCAGCTAGATCTACTGTCTCTATTATTTTATGACAGACCAGCTAGATCTACTGTCTCTATTGTATGACATACCAGCTAGATCTACTGTCTCTATTATTTTATGACAGACCAGCTAGATCTACTGTCTCTATTATTTTATGACAGACCAGCTAGATCTACTGTCTCTATTATTTTATGACAGACCAGCGATATCTACTGTCTCTGTTACATTATGACAGACCAGCTAGATCTACTGTCTCTATTATTTAATGACAGACCAGCTGGATCTACTGTCTCTATTATATTTTGACAGACCAGGTAGATCTACTGTCTCTATTCTATTATGACAGACCAGCTAGATCTACTGTCTCTGTTATATTATGACAGACCAGGTAGATCTACTGTCTCTATTATATTATGACATACCAGCTAGATCTACTGTCTCTATTGTATGACATACCAGCTAGATCTACTGTCTCTATTATATTATGACAGACCAGCTAGATCTACTGTCTCTATTATTTCATGACAGACCAGCTGGATCTACTGTCTCTATTATATTTTGACAGACCAGGTAGATCTACTGTCTCTATTCTATTATGACAGACCAGCTAGATCTACTGTCTCTATTATATTATGACAGACCAGCCAAATCTACTGTCTCTATTATATTATGACATACCAGCTAGATCTACTGTCTCTATTGTATGACATACCAGGTAGATCTACTGTCTCTATTCTATTATGACAGACCAGCTAGATCTACTGTCTCTATTATATTATGACAGACCAGCCAAATCTACTGTCTCTATTATATTATGACAGACCAGCTAGATCTACTGTCTCTATTATTTCATGACAGACCAGCTAGATCTACTGTCTCTATTATTTTTGACAGACCAGCTAGATCTACTGTCTCTGTTGTATGACATACCAGCTAGATCTACTGTCTCTGTTACATTATGACAGACCAGCTAGATCTACTGTCTCTATTATTTAATGACAGACCAGGTAGATCTACTGTCTCTATTATATTTTGACAGACCAGGTAGATCTACTGTCTCTATTATATTATGACAGACCAGCCAAATCTACTGTCTCTTCTGAGGCCAAGACCTCAGAAAAAAATTGTAGACAAGTCTGGTTTGTCCTTGGGAGCAATTGCAGGTACCATGTTCATCTGTATAAACAATAGTACGCAAGTGTAAACACCATGGGACCACGCAGCCGTCATACTGCTCAGGAAGGAGATGCGTTCTGTCTTCTAGAGATGAGCGTACTTTGGTGCGAAAAGTGTTAATCAATCCCAGAACAACAGCAAAGGACCCTGTGAAGATGCTGAAGGAAACAGGTACAAAAGTATCTATATCCACAGTAAAACAAGTCCTATATCGACATAACCTGAAAGGCCGCTCAGCAAGGTAGAAGCCACTGTTCCAAAACCGCCATAAAAAGCCAGACTACTGTTTGCAACTGCACATGGGGACAAAGATTGTACTTATTTTTGGGGAAATGTCCTCTGGTCTGATGAAACAAAAATTGAATTGTTTGGCCATAATGACCATTGTTATGTTGGGGGAAAAAGGGGGAGGCTTGCATTATGACAGACCAGCTAGCCAAAGAGCACCATTGCATCCATGAAGCACGGGAGTGGCAGCATCATGTTGTGGGGGTGCTTTGCTGCAGGAGGGACTGGGTGCACTTCACAAAATGCATGGCTTCATGAGGGAGGAAAATTATGTGTATATATTAAAGCAACATCTCAAGACATCAGTTAGGAAGTTAAAGCTTATGTCGCAAATGGGTCTTCCAAATGGACAATGACCCCAAGCATACTTCTAAAGTTGAAGCAAAATGGCTTAGAAAATTTGTGGACAGAACTTAAAATGCGTGTGTGAGCAAGGAGGCCTACAAACCTGACTGGGTTACACCAGCTCTGTCAGGTGAATGTTGGCCCATTCCTCCTAACTTGTTGTGGGAAGCTTGTAGAAGTCTACTGTCTCAAAAAGTTTGACCCAAGTTAAACAATTTAAAAGCAATGCTACCAAATGCTAATTGAGTGCATGTAAACGTCAACCCACTGGGAATGTGATGAAAGAAATACAAGCTGAAAATCATTCTCTCTACTATTATTCTGATATTTCACATTCTTAAAATAAAGTTGTGATCCTAACTGACCTAAAGACAGGGAATATTTAATGGGATTAGATGTGAGGAATTGCTAGATACTGAGTTTAAATGAATTTGGCTAAGGTGTATGTAAACTTCCGACTTCAACTGTACATCAATTTGTAGCAGACAAATCTCGTTGTTAGTATCACATTTTGAACTCAACTGGCCAAGAAGTAAAACAAATGTGTTACAATTAATCCCGATCCACTGTTAGTTCAATAGGCCTTTGTGTCTAAGTTGTAAGTCGCTCTGGATAAGAGCGTCTGCTAAATGACTTAAATGTCATGTAAATGTCTATTATATTATGACAGACCAGCTAGATCTACTGTCTCTGTTGCATGACATACCAGCTAGATCTACTGTCTCTATTATTTCATGACAGACCAGCTAGATCTACTGTCTCTATTATTTCATGACAGACCAGCTAGATCTACTGTCTCTATTATTTTATGACAGACCAGCTAGATCTACTGTCTCTGTTGTATGACATACCAGCTAGATCTACTGTCTCTATTATATTATGACAGACCAGCCAAATCTACTGTCTCTTCTGAGGCCAAGACCTCAGAAAAAAAAATTGTAGACAAGTCTGGTTTGTCCTTGGGACAGACCAGCTAGGTACCATGTTCATCTGTATAAACAATAGTACCAGTGTAAACACCATGGGACCACGCAGCCGTCATACTGCTCAGGAAGGAGATGCGTTCTGTCTTCTAGAGATGACCCGCCCAAATCGTACTTTGGTGCGAAAAGTGTTAATCAATCCCAGAACAACAGCAAAGGACCCTGTGAAGATGCTGAAGGAAACAGGTACAAAAGTATCTATATCCACAGTAAAACAAGTCCTATATCGACATAACCTGAAAGGCCGCTCAGCAAGGTAGAAGCCACTGTTCCAAAACCGCCATAAAAAAGCCAGACTACTGTTTGCAACTGCACATGGGGACAAAGATTGTACTTATTTTTGGGAAATGTCCTCTGGTCTGGATGAAACAAAAAATTGAATTGTTTGGCCATAATGACCATTGTTATGTTGGGGGAAAAAGGGGAGGCTTGCAAGCCAAAGAGCACCATTGCATCCATGAAGACGGGAGTGGCAGCATCATGTTGTGGGGGTGCTTTGCTGCAGGAGGGACTAGGTGCACTTCACAAATGCATGGCTTCATGAGGGAGAAAATTACTGTGTATATATTAAAGCAACATCTCAAGACATCAGTTAGAAGTTAAACTTCTCGCAAATGGGTCTTCCAAATGGACAATGACCCCAAGCATACTTCTAAAGTTGAAGCAAAATGGCTTAGAAAATTTGTGGACAGAACTTAAAATGCGTGTGTGAGCAAGGAGGCCTACAAACCTGACTGGGTTACACCAGCTCTGTCAGGTGAATTTTGGCCCATTCCTCTAACTTGTTGTGGGAAGCTTGTATGAAGACCCAAAAAGTTTGACCCAAGTTAAACAATTTAAAAGCAATGCTACCAAATGCTAATTGAGTGCATGTAAACGTCAACCCACTGGGAATGTGATGAAAGAAATAAAAGCTGAAAATCATTCTCTCTACTATTATTCTGATATTTCACATTCTTAAAATAAAGTTGTGATCCTAACTGACCTAAAGACAGGGAATATTTAATGGGATTAGATGTGAGGAATTGTGAGATACTGAGTTTAAATGAATTTGGCTAAGGTGTATGTAAACTTCCGACTTCAACTGTACATCAATTTGTAGCAGACAAATCTCGTTGTTAGTATCACATTTTGAACTCAACTGGCCAAGAAGTAAAACAAATGTGTTACAATTAATCCCGATCCACTGTTAGTTCAATAGGCCTTTGTGTCTAAGTTGTAAGTCGCTCTGGATAAGAGCGTCTGCTAAATGACTTAAATGTAATGTAAATGTCTATTATATTATGACAGACCAGCTAGATCTACTGTCTCTGTTGCATGACATACCAGCTAGATCTACTGTCTCTATTATTTCATGACAGACCAGCTAGATCTACTGTCTCTATTATTTCATGACAGACCAGCTAGATCTACTGTCTCTATTATTTTATGACAGACCAGCTAGATCTACTGTCTCTGTTGTATGACATACCAGCTAGATCTACTGTCTCTATTATATTATGACAGACCAGCCAAATCTACTGTCTCTTCTGAGGCCAAGACCTCAGAAAAAAATTGTAGACAAGTCTGGTTTGTCCTTGGGAGCAATTGCAGGTACCATGTTCATCTGTATAAACAATAGTACGCAAGTGTAAACACCATGGGACCACGCAGCCGTCATACTGCTCAGGAAGGAGATGCGTTCTGTCTTCTAGAGATGAACGTACTTTGGTGCGAAAAGTGTTAATCAATCCCAGAACAACAGCAAAGGACCCTGTGAAGATGCTGAAGGAAACAGGTACAAAAGTATCTATATCCACAGTAAAACAAGTCCTATATCGACATAACCTGAAAGGCCGCTCAGCAAGGTAGAAGCCACTGTTCCAAAACCGCCATAAAAAAGCCAGACTACTGTTTGCAACTGCACATGGGGACAAAGATTGTACTTATTTTTGGGAAATGTCCTCTGGTCTGATGAAACAAAATTGAATTGTTTGGCCATAATGACCATTGTTATGTTGGGGGAAAAAGGGGAGGCTTGCAAGCCAAAGAGCACCATTGCATCCATGAAGCACGGGAGTGGCAGCATCATGTTGTGGGGGTGCTTTGCTGCAGGAGGGACTGGGTGCACTTCACAAAATGCATGGCTTCATGAGGGAGGAAAATTATGTGTATATATTAAAGCAACATCTCAAGACATCAGTTAGGAAGTTAAAGCAGACCGCAAATGGGTCTTCCAAATGGACAATGACCCCAAGCATACTTCTAAAGTTGAAGCAAAATGGCTTAGAAAATTTGTGGACAGAACTTAAAATGCGTGTGTGAGCAAGGAGGCCTACAAACCTGACCGGGTTACACCAGCTCTGTCAGGTGAATGTTGGCCCATTCCTCCTAACTTGTTGTGGGAAGCTTGTGGAAGTCTACCCAAAAAGTTTGACCCAAGTTAAACAATTTAAAAGCAATGCTACCAAATGCTAATTGAGTGCATGTAAACGTCAACCCACTGGGAATGTGATGAAAGAAATAAAAGCTGAAAATCATTCTCTCTACTATTATTCTGATATTTCACATTCTTAAAATAAAGTTGTGATCCTAACTGACCTAAAGACAGGGAATATTTAATGGGATTAGATGTGAGGAATTGTGAGATACTGAGTTTAAATGAATTTGGCTAAGGTGTATGTAAACTTCCGACTTCAACTGTACATCAATTTGTAGCAGACAAATCTCGTTGTTAGTATCACATTTTGAACTCAACTGGCCAAGAAGTAAAACAAATGTGTTACAATTAATCCCGATCCACTGTTAGTTCAATAGGCCTTTGTGTCTAAGTTGTAAGTCGCTCTGGATAAGAGCGTCTGCTAAATGACTTAAATGTAATGTAAATGTCTATTATATTATGACAGACCAGCTAGATCTACTGTCTCTGTTGCATGACATACCAGCTAGATCTACTGTCTCTATTATTTCATGACAGACCAGCTAGATCTACTGTCTCTATTATTTCATGACAGACCAGCTAGATCTACTGTCTCTATTATTTTATGACAGACCAGCTAGATCTACTGTCTCTGTTGTATGACATACCAGCTAGATCTACTGTCTCTATTATATTATGACAGACCAGCCAAATCTACTGTCTCTTCTGAGGCCAAGACCTCAGAAAAAAATTGTAGACAAGTCTGGTTTGTCCTTGGGAGCAATTGCAGGTACCATGTTCATCTGTATAAACAATAGTACGCACGTGTAAACACCATGGGACCACGCAGCCGTCATACTGCTCAGGAAGGAGATGCGTTCTGTCTTCTAGAGATGAACGTACTTTGGTGCGAAAAGTGTTAATCAATCCCAGAACAACAGCAAAGGACCCTGTGAAGATGCTGAAGGAAACAGGTACAAAAGTATCTATATCCACAGTAAAACGAGTCCTATATCGACATAACCTGAAAGGCCGCTCAGCAAGGTAGAAGCCACTGTTCCAAAACCGCCATAAAAAAGCCAGACTACTGTTTGCAACTGCACATGGGGACAAAGATTGTACTTTTGGGGGAAATGTCCTCTGGTCTGATGAAACAAAAATTGAATTGTTTGGCCATAATGACCATTGTTATGTTTGGGGGGAAAAAGGGGGAGGCTTGCAAGCCAAAGAGCACCATTGCATCCATGAAGCATGGGAGTGGCAGCATCATGTTGTGGGGGTGCTTTGCTGCAGGAGGGACTGGGTGCACTTCACAAAATGCATGGCTTCATGAGGGAGGAAAATTATGTGTATATATTAAAGCAACATCTCAAGACATCAGTTAGGAAGTTAAAGCTTCGTCGCAAATGGGTCTTCCAAATGGACAATGACCCCAAGCATACTTCTAAAGTTGAAGCAAAATGGCTTAGAAAATTTGTGGACAGAACTTAAAATGCGTGTGTGAGCAAGGAGGCCTACAAACCTGACCGGGTTACACCAGCTCTGTCAGGTGAATGTTGGCCCATTCCTCCTAACTTGTTGTGGGAAGCTTGTGGAAGTCTACCCAAAAAGTTTGACCCAAGTTAAACAATTTAAAAGCAATGCTACCAAATGCTAATTGAGTGCATGTAAACGTCAACCCACTGGGAATGTGATGAAAGAAATAAAAGCTGAAAATCATTCTCTCTACTATTATTCTGATATTTCACATTCTTAAAATAAAGTTGTGATCCTAACTGACCTAAAGACAGGGAATATTTAATGGGATTAGATGTGAGGAATTGTGAGATACTGAGTTTAAATGAATTTGGCTAAGGTGTATGTAAACTTCCGACTTCAACTGTACATCAATTTGTAGCAGACAAATCTCGTTGTTAGTATCACATTTTGAACTCAACTGGCCAAGAAGTAAAACAAATGTGTTACAATTAATCCCGATCCACTGTTAGTTCAATAGGCCTTTGTGTCTAAGTTGTAAGTCGCTCTGGATAAGAGCGTCTGCTAAATGACTTAAATGTAATGTAAATGTCTATTATATTATGACAGACCAGCTAGATCTACTGTCTCTGTTGCATGACATACCAGCTAGATCTACTGTCTCTATTATATTATGACAGACCAGCTAGATCTACTGTCTCTATTATTTCATGACAGACCAGCTAGATCTACTGTCTCTATTATTTTATGACAGACCAGCTAGATCTACTGTCTCTGTTGTATGACATACCAGCTAGATCTACTGTCTCTATTATATTATGACAGACCAGCCAAATCTACTGTCTCTTCTGAGGCCAAGACCTCAGAAAAAAATTGTAGACAAGTCTGGTTTGTCCTTGGGAGCAATTGCAGGTACCATGTTCATCTGTATAAACAATAGTACGCAAGTGTAAACACCATGGGACCACGCAGCCGTCATACTGCTCAGGAAGGAGATGCGTTCTGTCTTCTAGAGATGAACGTACTTTGGTGCGAAAAGTGTTAATCAATCCCAGAACAACAGCAAAGGACCCTGTGAAGATGCTGAAGGAAACAGGTACAAAAGTATCTATATCCACAGTAAAACAAGTCCTATATCGACATAACCTGAAAGGCCGCTCAGCAAGGTAGAAGCCACTGTTCCAAAACCGCCATAAAAAAAAGCCAGACTACTGTTTGCAACTGCACATGGGGACAAAGATTGTACTTATTTTTGGGAAATGTCCTCTGGTCTGATGAAACAAAAATTGAATTGTTTGGCCATAATGACCATTGTTATGTTGGGGGGAAAAAGGGGGAGGCTTGCAAGCCAAGAGCACCATTGCATCCATGAAGCACGGGAGTGGCAGCATCATGTTGTGGGGGTGCTTTGCTGCAGGAGGGACTGGGTGCACTTCACAAAATGCATGGCTTCATGAGGAGGAAAATTATGTGTATATATTAAAGCAACATCTCAAGACATCAGTTAGGAAGTTAAAGCTTCGTCGCAAATGGGTCTTCCAAATGGACAATGACCCCAAGCATACTTCTAAAGTTGAAGCAAAATGGCTTAGAAAATTTGTGGACAGAACTTAAAATGCGTGTGTGAGCAAGGAGGCCTACAAACCTGACTGGGTTACACCAGCTCTGTCAGGTGAATGTTGGCCCATTCCTCCTAACTTGTTGTGGGAAGCTTGTGGAAGTCTACCCAAAAGTTTGACCCAAGTTAAACAATTTAAAAGCAATGCTACCAAATGCTAATTGAGTGCATGTAAACGTCAACCCACTGGGAATGTGATGAAAGAAATAAAAGCTGAAAATCATTCTCTCTACTATTATTCTGATATTTCACATTCTTAAAATAAAGTTGTGATCCTAACTGACCTAAAGACAGGGAATATTTAATGGGATTAGATGTGAGGAATTGTGAGATACTGAGTTTAAATGAATTTGGCTAAGGTGTATGTAAACTTCCGACTTCAACTGTACATCAATTTGTAGCAGACAAATCTCGTTGTTAGTATCACATTTTGAACTCAACTGGCCAGAAGTAAAACAAATGTGTTACAATTAATCCCGATCCACTGTTAGTTCAATAGGCCTTTGTGTCTAAGTTGTAAGTCGCTCTGGATAAGAGCGTCTGCTAAATGACTTAAATGTAATGTAAATGTCTATTATATTATGACAGACCAGCTAGATCTACTGTCTCTGTTGCATGACATACCAGCTAGATCTACTGTCTTTATTGTATTATGACAGACCAGCTAGATCTACTGTCTCTATTATTTCATGACAGACCAGCTAGATCTACTGTCTCTATTATTTTATGACAGACCAGCTAGATCTACTGTCTCTGTTGTATGACATACCAGCTAGATCTACTGTCTCTATTCTATTATGACAGACCAGCTAGATCTACTGTCTCTGTTGTATGACATACCAGCTAGATCTACTGTCTCTATTATATTTTGACAGACCAGGTAGATCTACTGTCTCTATTATATTATGACAGACCAGGTAGATCTACTGTCTCTATTATATTATGACAGACCAGCTAGATCTACTGTCTCTGTTATATTATGACAGACCAGGTAGATCTACTGTCTCTATTATATTATGACAGACCCGCCAAATCTACTGTCTCTATTATATTATGACAGACCAGCTAGATCTACTGTCTCTATTATATTTTGACAGACCAGGTAGATCTACTGTCTCTATTATATTATGACAGACCAGCTAGATCTACTGTCTCTGTTATATTATGACAGACCAGGTAGATCTACTGTCTCTATTATATTATGACAGACCCGCCAAATCTACTGTCTCTATTATATTATGACAGACCAGCTAGATCTACTGTCTCTATTATTTTATGACAGACCAGCTAGATCTACTGTCTCTATTATTTCATGACAGACCAGCTAGATCTACTGTCTCTATTATTTTTTGACAGACCAGCTAGATCTACTGTCTCTATTATATTTTGACAGACCAGCTAGATCTACTGTCTCTATTATATTATGACAGACCAGCTAGATCTACTGTCTCTATTATATTATGACAGACCAGCTAGATCTACTGTCTCTATTATATTATGACAGACCAGCCAAATCTACTGTCTCTATTATATTATGACAGACCAGCTAGATCTACTGTCTCTATTATTTTATGACAGACCAGCTAGATCTACTGTCTCTGTTGCATGACATACCAGCTAGATCTACTGTCTCTATTATATTATGACAGACCAGCTAGATCTACTGTCTCTATTATTTCATGACAGACCAGCTAGATCTACTGTCTCTATTATTTTATGACAGACCAGCTAGATCTACTGTCTCTGTTGTATGACATACCAGCTAGATCTACTGTCTCTATTATATTATGACAGACCAGCTAGATCTACTGTCTCTATTATATTTTGACAGACCAGGTAGATCTACTGTCTCTATTATATTATGACAGACCAGCTAGATCTACTGTCTCTGTTATATTATGACAGACCAGGTAGATCTACTGTCTCTATTATATTATGACAGACCCGCCAAATCTACTGTATCTATTATATTATGACAGACCAGCTAGATCTACTGTCTCGATTATTTTATGACAGACCAGCTAGATCTACTGTCTCTATTATTTCATGACAGACCAGCTAGATCTACTGTCTCTATTAATTTGACAGACCAGCTAGATCTACTGTCTCTGTTATATTATGACAGACCAGGTAGATCTACTGTCTCTATTATATTATGACAGACCAGCCAAATCTACTGTCTCTATTATATTATGACAGACCAGCTAGATCTACTGTCTCTATTATATTTTGACAGACCAGCTAGATCTACTGTCTCTATTATATTTTGACAGACCAGCTAGATCTACTGTCTCTATTATATTATGACAGACCAGCTAGATCTACTGTCTCTGTTATATTATGACAGACCAGGTAGATCTACTGTTTCTATTATATTATGACAGACCAGCTAAATCTACTGTCTCTGTTATATTATGACAGACCAGCTATATCTACTGTCTATATTATATTATGACAGACCAGCTAGATCTACTGTCTCTATTATATTATGACAGACCAGCTAGATCTACTGTCTTTATTGTATTATGACAGACCAGCTATATCGACTGTCTCTATTGTATTATGACAGACCAGCTAGATCTACTGTCTCTATTATATTATGACAGACCAGCTAGATCTACTGTCTCTGTTATATTAGGACAGACCAGGTAGATCTACTGTCTCTGTTATATTATGACAGACCAGCTAGATCTACTGTCTCTATTATTTATGACAGACCAGCTAGATCTACTGTCTCTATTATTTTATGACAGACCAGCTAGATCTACTGTCTCTGTTGTATGACATACCAGCTAGATCTATTGTCTCTATTGTATTATCACAGACCAGCTGGATCTACTGTCTCTATTATATTATGACAGACCAGCTAGATCTACTGCCTCTATTATATTATGACAGACCAGCTAGATCTACTGTCTCTATTGTATGACATACCAGCTAGATCTACTGTCTCTATTATTTTATGACAGACCAGCTAGATCTACTGTCTCTATTATTTTATGACAGACCAGCTAGATCTACTGTCTCTATTGTATGACATACCAGCTAGATCTACTGTCTCTATTATATTATGACAGACCAGCTAGATCTACTGTCTCTATTATTTCATGACAGACCAGCTAGATCTACTGTCTCTATTATTTTTGACAGACCAGCTAGATCTACTGTCTCTGTTGTATGACATACCAGCTAGATCTACTGTCTGTTACATTATGACAGACCAGCTAGATCTACTGTCTCTATTATTTTATGACAGACCAGCTAGATCTACTGTCTCTATTATATTTTGACAGACCAGGTAGATCTACTGTCTCTATTATATTATGACAGACCAGCCAAATCTACTGTCTCTATTATATTATGACAGACCAGCTAGATCTACTGTCTCTATTATTTTATGACAGACCAGCTAGATCTACTGTCTCTGTTGCATGACATACCAGCTAGATCTACTGTCTCTATTATATTATGACAGACCAGCTAGATCTACTGTCTCTATTATTTCATGACAGACCAGCTAGATCTACTGTCTATATTATTTTATGACAGACCAGCTAGATCTACTGTCTCTGTTATATTATGACAGACCAGGTAGATCTACTGTCTCTATTATATTATGACAGACCCGCCAAATCTACTGTCTCTATTATATTATGACAGACCAGCTAGATCTACTGTCTCTATTATTTTATGACAGACCAGCTAGATCTACTGTCTCTATTATTTTATGACAGACCAGCTAGATCTACTGTCTTATGTTTTTTGACAGACCAGCTAGATCTACTGTCTCTGTTATATTATGACAGACCAGGTAGATCTACTGTCTCTATTATATTATGACAGACCAGCCAAATCTACTGTCTCTATTATATTATGACAGACCAGCTAGATCTACTGTCTCTATTATATTTTGACAGACCAGCTAGATCTACTGTCTCTATTATATTTTGACAGACCAGGTAGATCTACTGTCTCTATTATATTATGACAGACCTGCTAGATCTACTGTCTCTGTTATATTATGACAGACCAGGTAGATCTACTGTCTCTATTATATTATGACAGACCCGCCAAATCTACTGTCTCTATTATATTATGACAGACCAGCTAGATCTACTGTCTGTATTATATTTTTGACAGACCAGCTAGATCTACTGTCTCTATTATATTATGACAGACCAGCTAGATCTACTGGCTTTTTGTATTATGACAGACCAGCTAGATCGACTGTCTCTATTGTATTTTGACGGACCAGCTAGATCTACTGTCTCTATTATATTATGACAGACCAGGTAGATCTACTGTCTCTGTTATATTAGGACAGACCAGGTAGATCTACTGTCTCTGTTATATTATGACAGACCAGCTAGATCTACTGTCTCTATTATTTCATGACAGACCAGCTAGATCTACTGTCTCTATTATTTTATGACAGACCAGCTAGATCTACTGTCTCTGTTGTATGACATACCAGCTAGATCTATTGTCTCTATTGTATTATCACAGACCAGCTGGATCTACTGTCTCTATTATATTATGACATACCAGCTAGATCTACTGCCTCTATTATATTATGACAGACCAGCTAGATCTACTGTCTCTATTGTATGACATACCAGCTAGATCTACTGTCTCTATTATTTTATGACAGACCAGCTAGATCTACTGTCTCTATTATTTTATGACAGACCAGCTAGATCTACTGTCTCTATTGTATGACATACCAGCTAGATCTACTGTCTCTATTATATTATGACAGACCAGCTAGATCTACTGTCTCTATTATTTCATGACAGACCAGCTAGATCTACTGTCTCTATTATTTTTGACAGACCAGCTAGATCTACTGTCTCTGTTGTATGACATACCAGCTAGATCTACTGTTACTGTTACATTATGACAGACCAGCTAGATCTACTGTCTCTATTATTTTATGACAGACCAGCTAGATCTACTGTCTCTATTATATTTTGACAGACCAGGTAGATCTACTGTCTCTATTATATTATGACAGACCAGCCAAATCTACTGTCTCTATTATATTATGACAGACCAGCTAGATCTACTGTCTCTATTATTTTATGACAGACCAGCTAGATCTACTGTTCTCTGTTGCATGACATACCAGCTAGATCTACTGTCTCTATTATATTATGACAGACCAGCTAGATCTACTGTCTCTATTATTTCATGACAGACCAGCTAGATCTACTGTCTATATTATTTTATGACAGACCAGCTAGATCTACTGTCTCTGTTATATTATGACAGAGCAGGTAGATCTACTGTCTCTATTATATTATGACAGACCCGCCAAATCTACTGTCTCTATTATATTATGACAGACCAGCTAGATCTACTGTCTCTATTATTTTATGACAGACCAGCTAGATCTACTGTCTCTATTATTTCATGACAGACCAGCTAGATCTACTGTCTCTATTTTTTGACAGACCAGCTAGATCTACTGTCTCTGTTATATTATGACAGACCAGGTAGATCTACTGTCTCTATTATATTATGACAGACCAGCCAAATCTACTGTCTCTATTATATTATGACAGACCAGCTAGATCTACTGTCTCTATTATATTTTGACAGACCAGCTAGATCTACTGTCTCTATTATATTTTGACAGACCAGGTAGATCTACTGTCTCTATTATATTATGATAGACCAGCTAGATCTACTGTCTCTGTTATATTATGACAGACCAGGTAGATCTACTGTCTCTATTATATTATGACAGACCCGCCAAATCTACTGTCTCTATTATATTATGACAGACCAGCTAGATCTACTGTCTGTATTATATTTTGACAGACCAGCTAGATCTACTGTCTCTATTATATTATGACAGACCAGCTAGATCTACTGGCTTTATTGTATTATGACAGACCAGCTATATCGACTGTCTTTATTAAATTTTTGACGGACCAGCTAGATCTACTGTCTCTATTATATTATGACAGACCAGGTAGATCTACTGTCTCTGTTATATTAGGACAGACCAGGTAGATCTACTGTCTCTGTTATATTATGACAGACCAGCTAGATCTACTGTCTCTATTATTTCATGACAGACCAGCTAGATCTACTGTCTCTATTATTTTATGACAGACCAGCTAGATCTACTGTCTCTGTTGTATGACATACCAGCTAGATCTATTGTCTCTATTGTATTATCACAGACCAGCTGGATCTACTGTCTCTATTATATTATGACATACCAGCTAGATCTACTGCCTCTATTATATTATGACAGACCAGCTAGATCTACTGTCTCTATTGTATGACATACCAGCTAGATCTACTGTCTCTATTATTTTATGACAGACCAGCTAGATCTACTGTCTCTATTATTTTATGACAGACCAGCTAGATCTACTGTCTCTATTATGTATGACATACCAGCTAGATCTACTGTCTCTATTATATTATGACAGACGAGCTAGATCTACTGTCTTTATTGTTTCATGACAGACCCGCTAGATCTACTGTCTCTATTATTTTTTTGACAGACCAGCTAGATCTACTGTCTCTGTTGTATGACATACCAGCTAGATCTACTGTCTCTGTTACATTATGACAGACCAGCTAGATCTACTGTCTCTATTATTTTATGACAGACCAGCTAGATCTACTGTCTCTATTATATTTTGACAGACCAGGTAGATCTACTGTCTCTATTATATTATGACAGACCAGCCAAATCTACTGTCTCTATTATATTATGACAGACCAGCTAGATCTACTGTCTCTATTATTTTATGACAGACCAGCTAGATCTACTGTCTCTATTGTATGACATACCAGCTAGATCTACTGTCTCTATTATTTTATGACAGACCAGCTAGATCTACTGTCTCTATTGTATGACATACCAGCTAGATCTACTGTCTCTATTATATTATGACAGACGAGCTAGATCTACTGTCTTTATTATTTCATGACAGACCAGCTAGATCTACTGTCTCTATTATTTTTGACAGACCAGCTAGATCTACTGTCTCTGTTGTATGACATACCAACTAGATCTACTGTCTCTGTTACATTATGACAGACCAGCTAGATCTACTGTCTCTATTATTTTATGACAGACCAGCTAGATCTACTGTCTCTATTATATTTTGACAGACCAGGTAGATCTACTGTCTCTATTATATTATGACAGACCAGCCAAATCTACTGTCTCTATTATATTATGACAGACCAGCTAGATCTACTGTCTCTATTATTTTATGAAAGACCAGCTAGATCTACTGTTTCTGTTGCATGACATACCAGCTAGATCTACTGTCTCTATTATATTATGACAGACCAGCTAGATCTACTGTCTCTATTATTTCATGACAGACCAGCTAGATCTACTGTCTATATTATTTTATGAC
>NC_068424.1:578322-655822 GCF_023373465.1 Oncorhynchus keta | reverse complement strand
AGTTGCAATTGTAATTATATTATGAATAATGAAAACCAATCCTACTTCTATTAGGCTGTTAAGCCTCATAGTCTACCTCAGCCAGCTAATATATTTTATATAGGTCTAGGCTCTGAAGAAATAGACTCCAATTAAGCCCTCTTGTTGTTTGTAAAGTCAAATTAACATGAAGATTATTGTTGAAATGAATGTTTCTACTGGTGTAGCTTCTATTCATCTGTTGCTGGGCCAGATATATATATATTTTCAGCACCAGGCTTCCTATTGGTTGCAGCTTTACGTTTCAGCACCAGGCCTCCTATTGGTTGCAGCTTTACGTTTCAGCACCAGGCCTCCTATTGGTTGCAGCTTTACGTTTCAGCACCAGGCTTCCTATTGGTTGCAGCTTTACGTTTCAGCACCAGGCCTCCTATTGGTTGCAGCTTTACGTTTCAGCACCAGGCTTCCTATTGGTTGCAGCTTTACGTTTCAGCACCAGGCCTCCTATTGGTTGCAGCTTTACGTTTCAGCACCAGGCCTCCTATTGGTTGCAGCTTTACGTTTCAGCACCAGGCCTCCTATTGGTTGCAGCTTTACGTTTCAGCACCAGGCCTCCTATTGGTTGCAGCTTTACGTTTCAGCAGCAGGCCTCCTATTGGTTGCAGTTTTACGTTTCAGCACCAGGCTTCCTATTGGTTGCAGCTTTACGTTTCAGCACCAGGCCTCCTATTGGTTGCAGCTTTACGTTTCAGCACCAGGCCTCCTATTGGTTGCAGCTTTACGTTTCAGCACCAGGATTCCTATTGGTTGCAGCTTTACGTTTCAGCACCAGGCCTCCTATTGGTTGCAGCTTTACGTTTCAGCACCAGGCCTCCTATTGGTTGCAGCTTTACGTTTCAGCACCAGGCCTCCTATTGGTTGCAGCTTTACGTTTCAGCACCAGGCCTCCTATTGGTTGCAGCTTTACGTTTCAGCACCAGGCCTCCTATTGGTTGCAGCTTTACGTTTCAGCACCAGGATTCCTATTGAATGCAGGTCTACGTTCGTGTGACTAAAACAATTCAGTTAATTACTAGTGCTCCCAACTTGGGCCAATCAGTGTAATTGTGTAAATAACAGATCTCTATGGCAAGATGCGTCATTCACCCAGGTTTAGTCAAAATCGGGTCAGTGCTCGCTGCGACTAACGCATGAACGGACGGATGGAGACAGATCCACAGTCCCCTCCCCGATTTCATTGTGGGGGACAATGATTCACATGATGTTTCCCTATTAGCTGCTTGACTGGACCACTCAGTGAGATGAAGCACAGCTTGATGCTTCATGCTGCCGTGCACTAGCCTGCCGTGCACTAGCCTGCCGTGCACTAGCCTGCCGTGCACTAGCCTGCCGTGCACTAGCCTACTAATAGCAGAAAGGGAATGGGGGCGGAGGGAACAGATGATATTCAAATGTTGTAGTATCTAATGATGAGAAAATATCTACAAGTCTTGTAAGAATCTGAATGCATTGTGTTTAGTACAACACAATACAGCAGGCCTATCCATGGCCTTACAATACAATACAATACATTACATTACATTACAATACATTACTTTACAATACATTACTTTACAATACATTACCATACATTACAATACTTTACATTACACTACAATACATTACATTACAATACAATACATTACACTACAATACAATACATTACAATACATTACAATACAATACAATACATTACATTACATTACATTACATTACAATACAATACATTACACTACAATACAATACATTACAATACATTACAATACAATACAATACAATACATTACATTACATTACATTACATTACAATACATTACATTACAATACATTACTTTACAATACATTACTTTACAATACATTACCATACATTACAATACTTTACATTACAATACAATACATTACATTACAATACAATACAATACAATACTTTATAATACAATCCATTACATTACATGACAATACAGCAGGCCTATCCATGGCCTTACAATACAATACAATACATTACATTACATTACATTACATTACATTACATTACAATACATTACATTACAATACATTACTTTACAATACATTACTTTACAATACATTACCATACATTACAATACATTACATTACAATACAATACAATACAATACAATACTTTATAATACAATCCATTACATTACATGACAATACAATACATTACTTTACAATACATTACCATACATTACAATACTTTACATTACAATACAATACAATACAATACAATACTTTATAATACAATCCATTACATTACATGACAATACAATACATTACTTTACAATACATTACTTTACAATACATTACAATACATTACATTACACTACAATACAATACATTACATTACAATACATTATAATACATTACATTACAATACATTATAATACATTACATTACACTACAATACATTACATTACAATACAATACATTACACTACAATACATTACACTACAATACAATACATTACATTACAATACATTACTTTACAATACATTACTTTACAATACATTACATTACAATACATTACCATACATTACATTACAATACATTACTTTACAATACATTACATTACAATACAATACATTACATTACAATACATTATAATACATTACATTACACTACAATACATTACACTACAATACAATACATTACAATACAAATATAATAATAATAATAATAATATATGCCATTTAGCATACATTTATACATTAGCACTTACAGTCATGTGTGCATACATTCTACATTATGGGTGGTTACGGGATCGAACCCACTACCCTGGCGTTACAAGCGCCATGCTCTACCAACTGAGCTACAGAAGGACCACAATTACAATACATTATTACACTACAATACAATACATTATAATACAATACATTACAATACAATACAATACATTATATTACAATACATTATGCATTTTTATTGTACCTTTATTTGACTAGGCAAGTCAGTTAAGAACAAATTCTTATTTTCAATGATGGCCTTGGAACAGTGGGTTTCGGTTACTAGTCCAACACTCTAACCACTAGGCTACCCTACAATACATTATAATACAGTACATTACATTACAATACATTAGACTACAATACATTACACTACAATACATTACACTACAATACATTACACTACAATACATTAGACTACAATACATTACATTACAATACATTACACTACAATACATTAGACTACAATACATTACATTACAATACATTAGACAACAATACATTACACTACAATACAATACATTACATTACAATACATTAGACTACAATACATTACACTACAATACAATACATTACATTACAATACATTAGACTACAATACATTACACTACAATACATTACACTACAATACATTACACTACAATACAATACAAAATCCATTCAAATCAAATCAAATGTTATTGGTCACATATTTAGCTCCAACAGTGCAGTAGTATTTAACAATTCACAACAACACACATGGAATGTATAAATATTAGGACGAGCAATGTTGGAGTGGCGTTGACTAAATACAGTAGAATATAATATAGTATATATATATATATATGAGATGACTAAAGCAGTATGTAAACATTATAGTAGAATAGAATACAGTATATATATGAGATGACTAAAGCAGTATGTAAACATTATAGTAGAATAGAATGACTAGATTAGTAAAATTATAGTAGAATATAATACAGTATATACATATGAGATGAGTAAAGCAGTATGTAAACATTATTAGAGTGACTAGTTAGTAAATAAACAGTAGTAAACATTATATAATACAGTATATATATATGAGATGACTAAAGCAGTATGTAAACATTATAAAGTGACTAGAGTTCCATTATTACAGTGGCCAGTGATTCCATGTATATGTAAACAGTTGAAGTCAAAAGTTTACATCCACTTAGGTTGAGATCATTAAAACTCGTTTTCTAAACAAATGTATTGTTAACAAACTATAGTTTTGGCTAAAGTCGGTTATGTAAACATTACTTTGTGCATGACACACAGTCATTTTTCCAACAATTGTTTACAGACAGATTATTAAACATTATAATTCACTGTATCACTATACACTATACACTAAGATGACTTTAAACAGTATGTACAATTCCAGTTGAAAATGATGTCATGGCTTTAAAAGATGACTAAAGCTAATTGATATCATTTTAGTTAATTGGAGGTGTACCTGTGGATGTATTTCAAGGCCTACCTTCAAACTCAGTGCATCTTTGCTTGACATCATGGTAAAATCAAAATAAATCAGCCAAGACCTCAGAAAAAATTTTGTAGACCTCCACAAGTTTGGTTCATCCTAGGGAGCAATTTCCAAACGCCTGAAGGTACCACATTCATCTGTATAAACAATAGTACGCAAGTATAAACACCATGGGAGCACGCAGCTGTCATACCGCTCAGGAAGGAGACGCGTTCTGTCTCCTAGAGATGAACGTACTTTGGTGTTAAAAGTGCAAATCAATCCCAGAACAACAACAAAGGACCTTGTGAAGATGCTGGAGGAAACAGGTACAAAAGTATCTATATCCACAGTAAAATGAGTCCTATATCGACATAACCTGAAAGGCCGCTCAGCAAGGAAGAAGCCACAACTCCAAAACCGCCATAAAAAAAGCCAGACTACAGTTTGCATCTGCACATGGGGACAAAGATCGTACTTTTTGGAGAAATGTCCTCATGACTGATGAAAATTTTTGACCCAAGTTAAACAATTTAAAGGCAACGCTACCAAATACTAATTGAGTGTATGTAAACTTCTGACCCACTGGGAATGTGATGAAAGAAATAAAAGCTTAAATAAATCATTCTCTCTACTATTATTCTGACATTTCACATTCTTAAAATAAAGTGGTGATCCTAACGGACCTAAAACAGGGAATTTTCCTAGGATTAAATGTCAGGAATTGTGAAAAACTAAGTTTAAATGTATTTGGATAAGGTGTATGTAAACTTCCGACTTCAACTGTATATAGGACAGCAGCTGTATATAGGACAGCAAGGTGTAGGGTTGAGTAACCAGGTGGTAGCTGGCTAGTGATGGCTGTTTAACATTCTGATGGCCTTGAGATAGAAGCTGTTTTTCAGTCTCTCAGTCCGAGCTTTAATGCACCTGTACTGACCTCGCCTTCTGGATGATAGCGGGGACTTTTAGATTTCTTCAAAACAATCAAACATTAAAATATCAGAATACATTCTAATATAAAGTTATGTGGATAACATAATTTTGTAATTTCCACAACACAGTTTGCCCCCAGTGATGCATTGGACAGACCGCACCACCCTGTGGAGAGCCTTGCGGTTGAGAGCGGGGGCAGTTCCCGTACCAGGCGGTGAAACAGCCAGACAGGATGCTCTCGATTGTGCTTCTGTAAATGTTTCTGAGGGTCTTAGGTGCCAAGCCAAACATTACAATACATTACAATATATTACATTACCATACAATACAATACATTACTTTACAATACAATACATTACAATACAATGCAATACAATACAATACATTACCATACAATACATTACAATACATTACATTACAATACAATACAATACATTACATTACAATACAATACATTACAATACAATGCAATACAATACATTACAATACAATACATTACCATACAATACAATACAATACATTACCATACAATATATTACATTACCATACAATACAATACAGTACATTACAATACAATACATTACAATACAATACATTACAATACAATACATTACAATACAATACAATACAATACATTACCATACAATACAATACATTACCATACAATACAATACATTACCATACAATACAATACATTACCATACAACACAATACAATACAATACCTTACAATACAATACATTACAATACAATACAATACTATACAATAAATTACAATACAATACATTACAATGCAATACATTACAATGCAATACAATACTTTACAATACAATACTATACAATACATTACATTACAATACATTACAATACACTATATTACAATACATTACAATACAATACAATACTTTACAATACAATCAATTACAATGCATCGCATTATAGTACAATACAATACAATACATTACAATACACTACATTACAATACAATACAATACAATACATTACAATACACTATATTACAATACAATACATTACAATGCAATACAATACTTTACAATACAATACTATACAGTACATTACAATACAAAACATTACAATACAATACTTTACAATACATTACAATACAATCAATTACAATGCATCGCATTATAGTACAATACAATACATTACAATACAATACATTACAATACATTACAATACAATACAATACAATACATTACAATACAAAATTACAATACAATACAATACTTTACAATACAATACTATACAGTACATTACAATACAAAACATTACAATACAATACTTTACAATACATTACAATACAATACATTACAATAAATTACAATACAATACATTACAATGCAATACAATACTTTACAATACATTACAATACAATACATTACAATGCAATACATTACAATACAATACAATACATTACAATACAATACAATACTTTACAATACATTACAATACACTATATTACAATACAATACAATACAATACTTTACAATACATTACAATACAATCAATTACAATGCATCGCATTATAGTACAATACATTACAATGCAATACAATACTTTACAATACAATACTATACAATACATTACAATACAATACAATACTATACAATACAATACATTACAATACATTACAATGCAATACATTACAATACAATACAATACTTTACAAAACATTACAATACAATACTTTACAATACTAAAATAATTTCTGAATCCTCTCACTTCCACCCTCCCCCATAATATAGGAGGATGGGCTCATTTTAATGGCTGTAACAGGAATCAAACACGTCAAACATACGGAAACCACATTTAACTCCATTTTCCCCCTTACAGCCATTACAATGTGTGACGTCCCCCTATAGCTCCTCCCACCAGCCTCCACTGCTACACATGAAGCACCCAACAGAGCCCTCAGACCAGTCTCCTCCTGTTCTATCCACAACCAGGATTAACCTTCTGAACCGTGGACATTTGGAATGTGATGGATAAGATTTGGTAAGCTCTCCTTGGCTATGCCAAACTGAAAGTCTGGTCAACCCACACTCTAATTTTAGTTCATACCACAAGAGGGCAGAGATATGATCCATCCTATCTGACTCACCCCCAGCTACATCACCAGCACCCTCACCTCTCCCTCTCCCTCTCTCTCCCCTCCCTCCCTGTCTCTCTCGCTCCCTCTCTCTCCTCTCTCTCTCTCTCTCTCTCTCTCTCTCTCTCTCTCTCTCCCCTCTCTCCCTGTCTCTCTCGCTCTCTCTCTCTCCTCTCTCTCTCTCTCCTCTCTTTCTCTCTCTCTCTCTCTCTTCTTCTCTCTCTCTCTCTCTCTCTCTCTCTCTCTCTCTCTCTCTCTCTGTCTCTCTGTCTCTGTCTCTCTCTCTCTCTCTCTCTCTCTCTCTCTCTCTCTCTCTCTCTCTCTCTCTCTCTCTCTCTCTCTCTCTCTCCCTCCCTCTGTCTTTCTCGCTCTCTAGCTCTCTTTCCCTACACTACCAACACTCTCTCATCTCTGATATATTGCTTTCTGGTCAAACGTTCATAACCAATTAGATTATTATATGTAATAAATAAAAAATAAATCAATAAAAAGGATTGTTCATATATGTCTTGAAAAAGGTTTAAAATGTATTTATTAATTTAAATGGATAATTCCTCTAAAAACACAATTTCCTCGAGAAAAAAGGGCGAATCCATAATCAAACTTATGAAATCACAATTTCACCCCGGAGGTCTCGGACAACTAATGGAACAAATGTTGAACCAATCTTCGATTCACATTCAAATAATCTCAATTTATTTTTTGTGATACAGTTTTTGTATCACATGGATATAAACTATACGAGTGATGCTTCTAATGAGGCAGAATGTCAATAATTTAGATATTTAGAAATACGCATGAAGACTATTTGTGCGCAATTCATAAAATATTTGACGTCAACGTGTGCCAGTTTCAATCGTTCCGGTGAGTCTGATATATTGTGATGTGTAAAATGTGTTCCCTTCGTGAGAAGGGAACACATAGACTAATTGAATAATGTTGTGGCAATATAACGCGACACAGTAGCCTACTACCATATGTCTGCTTCAACAGAACTACATATCCAGTCCACAAAAATCTATTTTTCACCATTAAAAACTATCTCATTCTGTAATAAAATGTGTTATATCACTTACCCTTTCGCTAAAATAAGTTCCTATCGACGGTAAAGCACTATTTGCATCATAAATGACAGCTTTCCTTGGTTTCTTGTTCTCTACATTGGGATAACTGTGCTTGCCGTTTCTCCATCTTCCCGTGGAGCGGATGCAGCGCGTCTCCAACAGGCACGGTCTCGGTGTGCGACGCACGAGAGGTTCTCCACGCCTACGATAGGTGGACTTTGAAGGGAGCGAGGGAAAGAGCGGTGGGAACCGGAGGGAGGAAGAATGGTTGCGGCAACAGCGTTTCTCTCTCCCCACTCAAAACATTGCATCTCAAGACCACCCCTTCGAAATATTCCTCCAACTACCAGGTTAGGGTGGGGGATGGGTGTGTGTTTCTGTCTGTGTGTTCATCATCATCATCATCATCATCATCATCATCATCATCATCATCATCATCATTACCCCATCATCATCGTCGTCATCAAAATAAAATTGGATTCATAATGGCCTATTCCCACAATGTGAAAGAGGAAGTGAACACAGAAGCCTATATGAATTGGGACATTGGTATGATGGTTGATAATTCATCTCTTAGATCTCCACTAGAATAACATCTGAATACTAAGAGCGTTTCAGATCAAGAGGGGAAGACACAGAGCACAGCAGTGATCCAACCTCTTCTCTCCGTTCTGCTTGATGCTTGTATCAGAGCCCTCCTTCCTGCTGTCTCTCCTCTCCTCTCTGTTCTGCTTGATGATTGTATCAGAGCCCTCCTTCCTGCTGTCTCTCCTCTCCTCTCCTCTCTGTTCTGCTTGATGCTTGTATCAGAGCCCTCCTTCCTGCTGTCGCTCCTCTCCTCTCTGTTCTGCTTGATGCTTGTATCAGAGCCCTCCTTCCTGCTGTCTCTCCTCTCCTCTCTGTTCTGCTTGATGCTTGTATCAGAGCCCTCCTTCCTGCTGTCGCTCCTCTCCTCTCTGTTCTGCTTGATGATTGTATCAGAGCCCTCCTTCCTGCTGTCTCTCCTCTCCTCTCCGTTCTGCTTGATGATTGTATCAGAGCCCTCCTTCCTGCTGTCTCTCCTCTCCTCTCCGTTCTGCTTGAGGATTGTATCAGAGCCCTCCTTCCTGCTGTCTCTCCTCTCTGTTCTGCTTGATGCTTGTATCAGAGCCCTCCTTCCTGCTGTCTCTCCTCTCCTCTCCGTTCTGCTAGATGCTTGTATCAGAGCCCTCCTTCCTGCTGTCTCTCCCCTCTGTTCTGCTTGATGCTTGTATCAGAGCCCTCCTTCCTGCTGTCTCTCCTCTCTGTTCTGCTTGATGCTTGTATCAGAGCCCTCCTTCCTGCTGTCTCTCCTCTCCGTTCCGCTTGATGATTGTATCAGAGCCCTCCTTCCTGCTGTCTCTCCTCTCCTCTCCGTTCTGCTTGAGGATTGTATCAGAGCCCTCCTTCCTGCTGTCTCTCCTCTCCTCTCCGTTCTGCTAGATGCTTGTATCAGAGCCCTCCTTCCTGCGGTCTCTCCTCTCTGTTCTGCTTGATGATTGTATCAGAGCCCTCCTTCCTGCTGTCTCTCCTCTCCTCTCCGTTCTGCTTGAGGATTGTATCAGAGCCCTCCTTCCTGCTGTCTCTCCTCTCCTCTCCGTTCTGCTAGATGCTTGTATCAGAGCCCTCCTTCCTGCGGTCTCTCCTCTCTGTTCTGCTTGATGATTGTATCAGAGCCCTCCTTCCTGCTGTCTCTCCTCTCCTCTCCGTTCTGCTTGATGATTGTATCAGAGCCCTCCTTCCTGCTGTCTCTCCTCTCCTCTCTGTTCTGCTTGATGCTTGTATCAGAGCCCTCCTTCCTGCTGTCTCTCCTCTCTGTTCTGCTTGCTGCTTGTATCAGAGCCCTCCTTCCTGCTGTCTCTCCTCTCTGTTTCTCTGTGCCCCACATTAGGTTAGCAGAACAGTGGCCCGTCAGCTAGATGGCAACCCAGCCTACAGCCATGGTGATGTCCCAGGCAGGCACTCAGTGATACTTAGAGAACAACAATTGTTCCCACAACTTTAGAGTCTCATTACCTTTGCGCTTTGATAGGAACGTTCCAGTGATATACAAGGACAGTGTCCAAGAAACAATTTCACATTTTAGTCATTTAGCAGATGCTCTTATCCATAGTAACTTACAGGGGAAATTAGGGTTGAGTGCCTTGTTCAAGGGCACATCTACAGATTTTTCACCTAGTCGGCTGAGGGATTCAAACCAACGCTCTTAACATTGTATCACATCACATACTTATTTTCCACCATCATTTGCAAATTAATTAATAAAAAAATCCTACAATGTGATTTTCTGGATTTTTTTTTCTTCTCATTTTGTCTGTCATAGTTGACGTGTACCTATGATGAAAATTACAGGCCTCTCTCATCTTTTTAAGTGGGAGAACTTGCACAATTGATGGCTGACTAAATACTTTTTTGCCCCACTGTAACTACGTGAGAATGCTGTTCATTGACTACAGCTCAGCGTTCAACACCATAGTCCCCTCCAAGCACATCACTAAGCTATGGACCCTGGGACTGAACACCTCCCTCTGCATCCTGATCCTGAACATCCTGATGGGCTACCCCCAGGTGGTAAGGGTAGGTAACAACACCTCCACCACGCTGATCCTCAACACAGGGGCCCCTCAGGGGTGTGTGCGCAGTCCCCTCCTACACTCCCTGTTCACCCACGACTGCCTGGCAAGGCACAACTCCAACACAATCCTTAAATTTGCAGACGACATGAAGGTGGTAGGACTGATCACCGACAACGATGAGACAGCCTATAGGGAGGAGGTTCAGTGACCTGGCTGTGTGGTGCCAGGACAACAACCTCTCCCTCAACGTCAGTACGACCAAGGAGAAGATCGCGGACTACAGGAGAATAAGGGGAGAGCACACCCCCATCCACATTGACAGGGCTGTTGTAGAGTTGGGTTGATAGCTTCAAGTTCCTTGACGTCCTCAAAACTACCCTGCTTTCATGTACATATCTACCTCAAATACCTTATTATTATCTATCCTGATGCCTAGTCACTTTACCCTGCCTTCATGTACATATCTACCTCAAATACCTCATTATTATCTATCCTGATGCCTGGTCACTTTACCCTGCCTTCATGTACATATCTACCTCAAATACCTTATTATTATCTATCCTGATGCCTGGTCACTTTACCCTGCCTTCATGTACATATCTACCTCAAATACCTCATTATTATCTATCCTGATGCCTGGTCACTTTACCCTGCCTTCATGTACATATCTACCTCAAATACCTTATTATTATCTATCCTGATGCCTCACATCACTTTACCCTGCCTTCATGTACATATCTACCTCAAATACCTTATTATTATCTATCCTGATGCCTGGTCACTTTACCCTGCCTTCATGTACATATCTACCTCAAATACCTCATTATTATCTATCCTGATGCCTGGTCACTTTACCCTGCCTTCATGTACATATCTACCTCAAATACCTTATTATTATCTATCCTGATGCCTCGTCACTTTACCCTGCCTTCATGTACATATCTACCTCAAATACCTTATTATTATCTATCCTGATGCCTGGTCACTTTACCCTGCCTTCATGTACATATCTACCTCAAATACCTCATTATTATCTATCCTGATGCCTGGTCACTTTACCCTGCCTTCATGTACATATCTACCTCAAATACCTTATTATTATCTATCCTGATGCCTCGTCACTTTACCCTGCCTTCATGTACATATCTACCTCAAATACCTTATTATTATCTATCCTGATGCCTAGTCACTTTACCCTGCCTTCATGTATATATCTATCTCAAATACCTTATTATTATCTATCCTGATGACTAGTCACTTTACCCTGCCTTCATGTACATATCTACCTCAAATACCTTATTATTATCTATCCTGATGCCTCGTCACTTTACCCTGCCTTCATGTACATATCTACCTCAAATACCTCATTATTATCTATCCTGATGCCTAGTCACTTTACCCTGCCTTCATGTATATATATATCTACCTCAAATACCTTATTATTATCTATCCTGATGTCTAGTCACTTTACCCTGCCTTCATGTATATATCTACCTCAAATACCTTATTATTATCTATCCTGATTACTAGTCACTTTACCCTGCCTTCATGTACACATCTACCTCAAATACCTCATTATCTATCCTGATGCCTAGTCACTTTACCCTGCCTTCATGTACATATCTACCTCAAATACCTTATTATTATCTATCCTGATGACTAGTCACTTTACCCTGCCTTCATGTACATATCTACCTCAAATACCTCATTATTATCTATCCTGATGCCTGGTCACTTTACCTTCATGTACATATCTACCTCAAATACCTTATTATTATCTATACTGATGCCTGGTCACTTTACCCTGCCTTCATGTACATATCTACCTCAAATACCTCATTATTATCTATACTGATGCCTGGTCACTTTACCCTGCCTTCATGTACATATCTACCTCAAATACCTTATTATTATCTATCCTGATGCCTGGTCACTTTACCCTGCCTTCATGTACATATCTACCTCAAATACCTTATTATTATCTATCCTGATGCCTGGTCACTTTACCCTGCCTTCATGTACATATCTACCTCAAATACCTCATTATTATCTATCCTGATGCCTGGTCACTTTACCCTGCCTTCATGTACATATCTACCTCAAATACCTTATTATTATCTATCCTGATGCCTCGTCACTTTACCCTGCCTTCATGTACATATCTACCTCAAATACCTTATTATTATCTATCCTGATGCCTCGTCACTTTACCCTGCCTTCATGTACATATCTACCTCAAATACCTCATTATTATCTATCCTGATGCCTCGTCACTTTACCCTGCCTTCATGTACATATCTACCTCAAATACCTCATTATTATCTATCCTGATGCCTGGTCACTTTACCCTGCCTTCATGTACATATCTACCTCAAATACCTTATTATTATCTATCCTGATGCCTCGTCACTTTACCCTGCCTTCATGTATATACACTATATATACTATCCTGCTTCGAGTCACTATTACTCCTGTTTACATATACAGTGCCTAAGGAAACTATTCAGACCCCTTGACTTTTTGTTGTTATGTGGCAGCCTTTTTCTAAAATGTATTAAATAAATTTACACACAATACCCCGTAATGAAATGTTTGCAAATGTGTAAAAAAAAACATCAACAACTGAAATATCACATTTCCATAAGTATTCAGTCCTTTTACTCAGTACTTTGTTGAAGCGCCTTAGGCAGCGATACCCAAGAAGACTCAATGCTGTTATGACACAACAAGCTTGGCACAGCTGTGTTTTGGGAGTTTCTCCTATTCCTCTCTGTTGAACCTCTCAAGCTCTGTCAGGTTGGATGGGGAATGTTGCTGCACAGCTATTTTCAGGTCTCTCTAGAGATGTTCGATAGGGTTCAAGTACGGGCTCTGGCTGGGCCATTCAAGGACATTCAGAGACTTGTCCCGAAGCCACTTTTGCGGCCAAAGAGTTCAATCTTGGTTTCATCAGACCAGAGAATATTGTTTCTCATGGTCTGAAAGTCCTTTAGGTGTCTTTTGGCAAACTCCAACAGGGCTGTCATGTGCCTTTTACTGAGGAGAGGCTTCCGTCTGACCACTCTACCTTAAAGGCCTGATTGGTGGAGTGCTGCAGAGATGGTTGTCCTTCTGGAAGGTTCACCCATCTCCACATAGGAACTCTAGAGCTTTGTCAGAATGACCATCGGGTTCTTGGTCACCTCCCTGACCAAGGCCCTTATCCCCCGATTGCTCAGTTTGGCCGGGCGGCCAGCTCTAGGAAGAGTCTTGGTGGTTCCAAACGTCTTCCATTTCAGAATGATGGAGGCCACTGTGTTCTTGGAGACCTTCAATGCTGCAGACATGTTTTGGTTCCTTTCCCCAGATCTGTGCCTCGACACAATCCTGTCTCGGAGCTCTACGGACAATTCCTTTGACCTCATGGCTTGGTTTTTGCTCTGACAACTGTGGGACCTTATATAGACAAGTGTGTGCCTTTACAAATCATGTCCAATCAATTGAATTTACCACAGGTGGACTCCAATCAAGTTGTAGAAACATCTCAAGGATGATCAACGGAAACAAGATGAACCTGAGCTCCATTTCGAGTCTCACAGCGAAGGGTCAGAATACCTACGTAAATAAGGGATCTGTTTTTTATTGTTTATAAATTTGCAAACATTTCTAAAAACCTGTTTTCTAACTGTCATAATTGGGTATTGAGTCATTATGGGGTATTGAATCATTATGGGGTATTGTGTCATTATGTCATTATGGGGTATAGTGTCGTTATGGGCTATAGTGTCATTGTGTCATTATGGGGTATTGAGTCATTATGGGGTATTAAGACATTGTGGGGTAATGTGTCATTATGGGGTATTGAGTCATTATGGGGTATTGAGTCATTGTGGGGTATTGAGTCATTGTGGGTTATTGAGTCGTTGTGGGGTATTGAGTCATTATGGGGTATTGAGTCATTGTGGGGTATTGAGTCATTGTGGGTTATTGAGTCGTTGTGGGGTATTGAGTCATTGTGGGGTATTGTGTCAATATGGGGTATTGTGTCATTATGGGTTATTGTGTCATTATGGGTTATTGAGTCATTATGGGGTATTGTGTTACTATGGGGTATTGAGTCATTATGGGGTATTGTGTCATCATGGGGTATTGTGTCAATATGGGGTATTGTGTCATTATGGGTTATTGAGTCATTATGGGGTATTGTGTTACTATGGGGTATTGAGTCATTATGGGGTTTTGTGTTACTATGGGGTATTGAGTCATTATGGGGCATTGTGTCATCATGGGGTATTGAGTCAATATGGGGTATTGTGTCATCATGGGGTATTGAGTCAATATGGGGTATTGTGTCATTATGGGTTATTGTGTACTCCCTGTATATAGCTCCACATTGATCTGGTACTCCCTGTATATAGCTCCACATTGATCTGGTACTCCCTGTATATAGCTCCACATTGATCTGGTACTCCCTGTATATAGCTCCACATTGATCTGGTACTGGTACTCCCTGTATATAGCTCCACATTGATCTGGTACTCCTGTATATAGCTCCATCTTGATCTGGTACTCCCTGTATATAGCTCCACATTGATCTGGTACTCCCTGTATATAGCTCCACATTGATCTGGTACTGGTACTCCCTGTATATAGCTCCACATTGATCTGGTACTGGTACTTCCTGTATATAGCTCCACATTGATCTGGTACTCCCTGTATATAGCTCCACATTGATCTGGTACTCCCTGTATATAGCTCCACATTGATCTGGTACTGGTACTTCCTGTATATAGCTCCACATTGATCTGGTACTCCCTGTATATAGCTCCACATTGATCTGGTACTGGTACTCCCTGTATATAGCTCCACATTGATCTGGTATTGGTACTTCCTGTATATAGCTCCACATTGATCTGGTACTGGTACTTCCTGTATATAGATCCACATTGATCTGGTACTGGTACTTCCTGTATATAGCTCCACATTGATCTGGTACTCCCTGTATATAGCTCCACATTGATCTGGTACTCCCTGTATATAGCTCCACATTGATCTGGTACTCCCTGTATATAGCTCCACATTGATCTGGTACTGGTACTTCCTGTATATAGCTCCACATTGATCTGGTACTGGTACTCCCTGTATATAGCTCCACATTGATCTGTTACTGGTACTTCCTGTATATAGCTCCACATTGATCTGGTACTGGTACTTCCTGTATATAGCTCCACATTGATCTGGTACTGGTACTTCCTGTATATAGCTCCACATTGATCTGGTACTGGTACTCCCTGTATATAGCTCCACATTGATCTGGTACTTCCTGTATATAGCTCCACATTGATCTGGTACTGGTACTTCCTGTATATAGCTCCACATTGATCTGGTACTGGTACTTCCTGTATATAGCTCCACATTGATCTGGTACTTCCTGTATATAGCTCCACATTGATCTGGTACTCCCTGTATATAGCTCCACATTGATCTGGTACTGGTACTTCCTGTATATAGCTCCACATTGATCTGGTACTGGTACTTCCTGTATATAGCTCCACATTGATCTGGTACTTCCTGTATATAGCTCCACATTGATCTGGTACTGGTACTTCCTGTATATAGCTCCACATTGATCTGGTACTGGTACTTCCTGTATATAGCTCCACATTGATCTGGTACTGGTACTCCCTGTATATAGCTCCACATTGATCTGGTACTGGTACTCCCTGTATATAGCTCCACATTGATCTGGTACTCCCTGTATATAGCTCCACATTGATCTGGTACTTCTTGTATATAGCTCCACATTGATCTGGTACTGGTACTCCCTGTATATAGCTCCACATTGATCTGGTACTGGTACTCCCTGTATATAGCTCCACATTGATCTGGTACTCCCTGTATATAGCTCCACATTGATCTGGTACTGGTACTCCCTGTATATAGCTCCACATTGATCTGGTACTCCTGTATATAGCTCCACATTGATCTGGTACTCCCTGTATATACCTCCACATTGATCTGGTACTCCCTGTATATACCTCCACATTGATCTGGTACTCCTGTATATACCTCCACATTGATCTGGTACTCCCTGTATATAGCTCCACATTGATCTGGTACTCCCTGTATATAGCTCCACATTGATCTGATACTCCTGTATATAGCTCCACATTGATCTGGTACTCCTGTATATAGCTCCACATTGATCTGGTACTCCCTGTATATAGCTCCACATTGATCTGGTACTCCTGTATATAGCTCCACATTGATCTGGTACTCCCTGTATATAGCTCCACATTGATCTGGTACTTCCTGTATATAGCTCCACATTGATCTGGTACTCCCTGTATATAGCTCCACATTGATCTGGTACTCCCTGTATATAGCTCCACATTGATCTGGTACTTCTTGTATATAGCTCCACATTGATCTGGTACTTCCTGTATATAACTCCACATTGATCTGGTACTTCCTGTATATACCTCCACATTGATCTGGTACTTCCTGTATATAGCTCCACATTGATCTGGTACTTCTTGTATATAGCTCCACATTGATCTGGTACTTCCTGTATATAACTCCACATTGATCTGGTACTTCCTGTATATACCTCCACATTGATCTGGTACTTCCTGTATATAGCTCCACATTGATCTGGTACTTCCTGTATATAGCTCCACGTTGATCTGGTACTTCCTGTATATAGCTCCACATTGATCTGGTACTTCTTGTATATAGCTCCACATTGATCTGGTACTTCCTGTATATAGCTCCACATTGATCTGGTACTTCCTGTATATAGCTCCATCTTGATCTGGTACTCCTTGTATATAGCTCCACATTGATCTGGTACTCCCTGTATATAGCTCCACATTGATCTGGTACTGGTACTCCTGTATATAGCTCCACATTGATCTGGTACTCCCTGTATATAGCTCCACATTGATCTGGTACTGGTACTGGTACCCTGTATATAGCTCCACATTGATCTGGTATTGGTACTTCCTGTATATAGCTCCACATTGATCTGGTACTGGTACTTCCTGTATATAGATCCACATTGATCTGGTACTGGTACTTCCTGTATATAGCTCCACATTGATCTGGTACTCCCTGTATATAGCTCCACATTGATCTGGTACTCCCTGTATATAGCTCCACATTGATCTGGTACTCCCTGTATATAGCTCCACATTGATCTGGTACTGGTACTTCCTGTATATAGCTCCACATTGATCTGGTACTGGTACTCCCTGTATATAGCTCCACATTGATCTGTTACTGGTACTTCCTGTATATAGCTCCACATTGATCTGGTACTGGTACTTCCTGTATATAGCTCCACATTGATCTGGTACTGGTACTTCCTGTATATAGCTCCACATTGATCTGGTACTGGTACTCCCTGTATATAGCTCCACATTGATCTGGTACTTCCTGTATATAGCTCCACATTGATCTGGTACTGGTACTTCCTGTATATAGCTCCACATTGATCTGGTACTGGTACTTCCTGTATATAGCTCCACATTGATCTGGTACTTCCTGTATATAGCTCCACATTGATCTGGTACTCCCTGTATATAGCTCCACATTGATCTGGTACTGGTACTCCCTGTATATAGCTCCACATTGATCTGGTACTGGTACTCCCTGTATATAGCTCCACATTGATCTGGTACTTCCTGTATATAGCTCCACATTGATCTGGTACTGGTACTTCCTGTATATAGCTCCACATTGATCTGGTACTGGTACTTCCTGTATATAGCTCCACATTGATCTGGTACTGGTACTCCCTGTATATAGCTCCACATTGATCTGGTACTGGTACTCCCTGTATATAGCTCCACATTGATCTGGTACTCCCTGTATATAGCTCCACATTGATCTGGTACTTCTTGTATATAGCTCCACATTGATCTGGTACTGGTACTCCCTGTATATAGCTCCACATTGATCTGGTACTGGTACTCCCTGTATATAGCTCCACATTGATCTGGTACTCCCTGTATATAGCTCCACATTGATCTGGTACTGGTACTCCCTGTATATAGCTCCACATTGATCTGGTACTCCCTGTATATAGCTCCACATTGATCTGGTACTCCCTGTATATACCTCCACATTGATCTGGTACTCCCTGTATATACCTCCACATTGATCTGGTACTCCCTGTATATACCTCCACATTGATCTGGTACTCCCTGTATATAGCTCCACATTGATCTGGTACTCCCTGTATATAGCTCCACATTGATCTGGTACTCCCTGTATATAGCTCCACATTGATCTGGTACTCCCTGTATATAGCTCCACATTGATCTGGTACTCCCTGTATATAGCTCCACATTGATCTGGTACTCCCTGTATATAGCTCCACATTGATCTGGTACTCCCTGTATATAGCTCCACATTGATCTGGTACTCCCTGTATATAGCTCCACATTGATCTGGTACTCCCTGTATATAGCTCCACATTGATCTGGTACTCCCTGTATATAGCTCCACATTGATCTGGTACTTCTTGTATATAGCTCCACATTGATCTGGTACTTCCTGTATATAACTCCACATTGATCTGGTACTTCCTGTATATACCTCCACATTGATCTGGTACTTCCTGTATATAGCTCCACATTGATCTGGTACTCCCTGTATATACCTCCACATTGATCTGGTACTTCCTGTATATAGCTCCACATTGATCTGGTACTTCCTGTATATAGCTCCACATTGATCTGGTACTTCCTGTATATAACTCCACATTGATCTGGTACTTCCTGTATATACCTCCACATTGATCTGGTACTTCCTGTATATAGCTCCACATTGATCTGGTACTTCTTGTATATAGCTCCACATTGATCTGGTACTTCCTGTATATAACTCCACATTGATCTGGTACTTCCTGTATATACCTCCACATTGATCTGGTACTTCCTGTATATAGCTCCACATTGATCTGGTACTTCCTGTATATAGCTCCACGTTGATCTGGTACTTCCTGTATATAGCTCCACATTGATCTGGTACTTCTTGTATATAGCTCCACATTGATCTGGTACTTCCTGTATATAGCTCCACATTGATCTGGTACTTCCTGTATATACCTCCACATTGATCTGGTACTTCCTGTATATAGCTCCACATTGATCTGGTACTTCCTGTATATAGCTCCACATTGATCTGGTACTTCTTGTATATAGCTCCACATTGATCTGGTACTCCCTGTATATAGCTCCACATTGATCTGGTACTCCCTGTATATAGCTCCACATTGATCTGGTACTTCTTGTATATAGCTCCACATTGATCTGGTACTCCCTGTATATAGCTCCACATTGATCTGGTACTCCCTGTATATAGCTCCACATTGATCTGGTACTTCTTGTATATAGCTCCACATTGATCTGGTACTCCCTGTATATAGCTCCACATTGATCTGGTACTCCCTGTATATAGCTCCACATTGATCTGGTACTTCTTGTATATAGCTCCACATTGATCTGGTACTTCCTGTATATAGCTCCACATTGATCTGGTACTTCCTGTATATAGCTCCACATTGATCTGGTACTTCTTGTATATAGCTCCACATTGATCTGGTACTTCCTGTATATAGCTCCACATTGATCTGGTACTTCCTGTATATACCTCCACATTGATCTGGCACTTCCTGTATATAGCTCCACATTGATCTGGTACTTCCTGTATATAGCTCCACATTGATCTGGTACTTCCTGTATATAGCTCCACATTGATCTGGTACTGGTACTTCCTGTATATAGCTCCATATTGATCTGGTACTTCCTGTATATAGCTCCACATTGATCTGGTCCTGGTACTTCCTGTATATAGCTCCATATTGATCTGGTACTCCCTGTATATAGCTCCACATTGATCTGGTACTTCCTGTATATAGCTCCACATTGATCTGGTACTTCCTGTATATAGCTCCACATTGATCTGGTACTCCCTGTATATAGCTCCACATTGATCTGGTACTTCCTGTATATACCTCCACATTGATCTGGTACTGGTACTCCCTGTATATAGCTCCACATTGATCTGGTACTCCCTGTATATAGCTCCACATTGATCTGGTACTGGTACTCCCTGTATATAGCTCCACATTGATCTGGTACTCCCTGTATATAGCTCCACATTGATCTGGTACTCCCTGCATTTTATTTGTATTATCATTATCAACTCTTCCCTGTTGGGAAGAAGGAATGAAGGGAAGGAAGGGCTCATGTCTGTAGATCATTACTTAGGGCCCTGAGGACCCATAGTGTTCTGGGCTCATCGTTTCACAGTAAAGTCAGTTGTATTCGTCAGATGTGACAAATATCACATTTGATTTGATCCGACGTGCCATTTAAAAGCAACGCTGATAATGGATTAAATGTCTTTTGGTTTAAAAGACAATTAAATATGAGTAAGAACAAACATCGTGATAAGCCTGCGAGCTGAGTTCGAATAAGCCGTCCGTTTACCACTCAGCATTTAGAACGGTTGGTTTTATTATAGCTAATATATATTACTCATATTCTGAGGCCAAGATCAATGATATAAAGAATCATGGCAAAGAAACGTGGAGTACTGTAAATGAAATTATGGGCAGAAAGACAAATTCAACTCCATCTTTCATCCAATCAGATGACTTATCCATCACAAAACCAGTTGATGTTGCCAATTATTTTAATGATTACTTCACAGTCAAAGTGGACAAACTTAGACAGGAAATGCCAACAACAAACAACGAGTCATCATATTCATGCATAAAATAGCTAATAATGAAAGAAAAGCATTGAATTATGTAAAGTTAGCGAGGGAGAGGTGGAAAAATAATTGTTCAATTGATCAATAATGACAAACCTCCGGGCGTTGACAACTTAGATGGAAAGCTACTGAGGATGGTAGCTGACTCTATTGCCAATCCTATCTGTCATATCTTTAATCTGAGCCTAGAGGAAAGACTTTGGCCTAGAGGCCTGGAGGGAAGCCAAAGTCATTCCACTACCCAGTGTGTGGTAGTCTACTCCAGTGTGTGGTAGTCTACTCCAGTGTTTGTTAGGTAGTCTACTCCAGTGTGTGGTAGGTAGTCTACTCCAGTGTGTGGTAGTCTACTCCAGTGTGTGGTAGGTAGTCTACTCCAGTGTGTGGTAGGTAGTCTACTCCAGTGTGTGGTAGTCTACTCCAGTGTGTGGTAGGTAGTCTACTCCAGTGTGTGGTAGTCTACTCCAGTGTGTGGTAGGTAGTCTACTCCAGTGTGTGGTAGGTAGTCTACTCCAGTGTGTGGTAGGTAGTCTACTCCAGTGTGTGGTAGGTAGTCTACTCCAGTGTGTGGTAGTCTACTCCAGTGTGTGGTGGGTAGTCTACTCCAGTGTGTGGTAGTCTACTCCAATGTGTGGTAGGTAGTCTACTCCAGTGTGTGGTAGGTAGTCTACTCCAGTGTGTGGTAGGTAGTCTACTCCAGTGTGTGGTAGGTAGTCTACTCCAGTGTGTGGTGGGTAGTCTACTCCAGTGTGTGGTAGTCTACTCCAGTGTGTGGTTGGTAGTCTACTCCAGTGTGTGTTAGGTAGTCTCCTCCAGTGTGTGGTTGGTAGTCTACTCCAGTGTGTGGTAGGTAGTCTACTCCAGTGTGTGGTAGGTAGTCTACTCCAGTGTGTGGTAGGTAGTCTACTCCAGTGTGTGGTAGGTAGTCTACTCCAGTGTGTGTTAGGTAGTCTACTCCAGTGTGTGGTGGGTAGTCTACTCCAGTGTGTGGTAGTCTACTCCAATGTGTGGTAGGTAGTCTACTCCAGTGTGTGGTAGGTAGTCTACTCCAGTGTGTGGTAGGTAGTCTACTCCAGTGTGTGGTAGGTAGTCTACTCCAGTGTGTGGTGGGTAGTCTACTCCAGTGTGTGGTAGTCTACTCCAGTGTGTGGTTGGTAGTCTACTCCAGTGTGTGTTAGGTAGTCTCCTCCAGTGTGTGGTTGGTAGTCTACTCCAGTGTGTGGTAGGTAGTCTACTCCAGTGTGTGGTAGGTAGTCTACTCCAGTGTGTGGTAGGTAGTCTACTCCAGTGTGTGGTAGGTAGTCTACTCCAGTGTGTGTTAGGTAGTCTACTCCAGTGTGTGGTAGTCTACTCCAGTGTGTGGTAGGTACTCTACTCCAGTGTGTGGTAGGTACTCTACTCCAGTGTGTGGTAGGTAGTCTACTCCGGTGTGTGGTAGGTACTATACTCCAGTGTGTGGTAGTCTACTCCAGTGTGTGGTAGGTAGTCTACTCCAGTGTGTGGTTGGTAGTCTACTCCAGTGTGTGGTAGTCTACTCCAGTGTGTGGTAGGTAGTCTACTCCAGTGTGTGGTAGTCTACTCCAGTGTGTGGTAGGTAGTCTACTCCAGTGTGTGGTAGTCTACTCCAGTGTGTGGTAGGTAGTCTACTCCAGTGTGTGGTGGATAGTCTACTCCAGTGTGTGGTAGTCTACTCCAGTGTGTGGTAGGTAGTCTACTCCAGTGTGTGGTGGGTAGTCTACTCCAGTGTGTGGTAGGTAGTCTACTCCAGTTCGTGGTAGTCTACTCCAGTGTGTGGTAGTCTACTCCAGTGTGTGGTAGGTAGTCTACTCCAGTGTGTGGTAGGTAGTCTACTCCAGTGTGTGGTAGGTAGTCTACTCCAGTGTGTGGTACGTAGTCTACTCCAGTGTGTGGTAGGTAGTCTACTCCAGTGTGTGGTGGGTAGTCTACTCCAGTGTGTGGTAGGTAGTCTACTCCAGTGTGTGGTAGGTAGTCTACTCCAGTGTGTGGTAGGTTGTCTACTCCAGTGTGTGGTAGGTAGTCTACTCCAGTTTGTGGTAGGTAGTCTACTCCAGTGTGTGGTAGGTAGTCTACTCCAGTTTGTGGTAGGTAGTCTACTCCAGTGTGTGGTTGGTAGTCTACTCCAGTGTGTGGTGGGTAGTCTACTCCAGTGTGTGGTAGGTAGTCTACTCCAGTTCGTGGTAGTCTACTCCAGTGTGTGGTAGTCTACTCCAGTGTGTGGTAGGTAGTCTACTCCAGTGTGTGGTAGGTAGTCTACTCCAGTGTGTGGTAGGTAGTCTACTCCAGTGTGTGGTAGGTAGTCTACTCCAGTGTGTGGTACGTAGTCTCCTCCAGTGTGTGGTAGGTAGTCTACTCCAGTTTGTGGTAGGTAGTCTACTCCAGTGTGTGGTAGTCTACTCCAGTGTGTGGTAGTCTCCTCCAGTGTGTGGTGGGTAGTCTACTCCAGTGTGTGGTGGGTAGTCTACTCCAGTGTGTGGTAGTCTACTCCAGTGTGTCGTAGGTAGTCTACTCCAGTGTGTGGTAGGTAGTCTACTCCAGTGTGTGGTAGTCTACTCCAGTGTGTGGTAGGTAGTCTACTCCAGTGTGTGGTAGGTAGTCTACTCCAGTGTGTGGTAGTCTACTCCAGTGTGTGGTAGGTAGTCTACTCCAGTGTGTGGTTGGTAGTCTACTCCAGTGTGTGGTAGGTAGTCTACTCCAGTGTGTGGTGGGTAGTCTCCTCCAGTGTGTGGTAGGTAGTCTACTCCAGTGTGTGGTAGGTAGTTTACTCCAGTGTGTGGTAGGTAGTCTACTCCAGTGTGTGGTAGGTAGTCTCCTCCGGTGTGTGGTAGGTAGTCTACTCCAGTGTGTGGTAGGTAGTCTACTCCAGTGTGTGGTGGGTAGTCTACTCCAGTGTGTGGTTGGTAGTCTACTCCAGTGTGTGGTAGGTAGTCTACTCCAGTTCGTGGTAGTCTACTCCAGTGTGTGTTAGGTAGTCTACTCCAGTGTGTGGTAGGTAGTCTCCTCCAGTGTGTGGTAGGTAGTCTACTCCAGTGTGTGGTAGGTAGTCTACTCCAGTGTGTGGTAGGTAGTCTCCTCCAGTGTGTGGTAGGTAGTCTACTCCAGTGTGTGGTAGGTAGTCTACTCCAGTGTGTGGTAGGTAGTCTACTCCAGTGTGTGGTAGGTAGTCTACTCCAGTTCGTGGTAGTCTACTCCAGTGTGTGTTAGGTAGTCTACTCCAGTGTGTGTTAGGTAGTCTACTCCAGTGTGTGTTAGGTAGTCTACTCCAGTGTGTGGTTGGTAGTCTACTCCAGTGTGTGGTAGTCTACTCCAGTGTGTGGTAGGTAGTCTACTCCAGTGTGTGGTAGGTAGTCTACTCCAGTGTGTGGTAGGTAGTCTACTCCAGTGTGTGGGAGGTAGTCTACTCCAGTGTGTGGTAGGTAGTCTACTACAGTGTGTGGTAGGTAGTCTACTCCAGTGTGTGGTAGGTAGTCTACTCCAGTGTGTGGTAGGTAGTCTACTCCAGTGTGTGGTAGGTAGTCTACTCCAGTGTGTGGTAGGTAGTCTACTCCAGTGTGTGGTGGGTAGTCTACTCCAGTGTGTGGTAGTCTACTCCAGTGTGTGGTAGGTAGTCTACTCCAGTGTGTGGTTGGTAGTCTACTCCAGTGTGTGGTAGGTAGTCTACTCCAGTGTGTGGTAGGTAGTCTACTCCAGTGTGTGGTAGTCTACTCCAGTGTGTGGTAGGTAGTCTACTCCAGTGTGTGGTAGGTAGTCTACTCCAGTGTGTGGTGGGTAGTCTACTCCAGTGTGTGGTAGGTAGTCTACTCCAGTGTGTGGTAGGTAGTCTACTCCAGTGTGTGGTGGGTAGTCTCCTCCAGTGTGTGGTAGGTAGTCTACTCCAGTGTGTGGTAGGTTGTCTACTCCAGTGTGTGGTAGGTTGTCTACTCCAGTGTGTGGTAGTCTACTCCAGTGTGTGGTAGGTAGTCTCCTCCAGTGTGTGGTAGGTAGTCTACTCCAGTTTGTGGTAGGTAGTCTACTCCAGTGTGTGGTAGTCTCCTCCAGTGTGTGGAAGGTAGTCTACTCCAGTTTGTGGTAGGTAGTCTACTCCAGTGTGTGGTAGTCTGCTCCAGTGTGTGGTAGTCTACTCCAGTGTGTGGTAGGTAGTCTACTCCAGTGTGTGGTACGTAGTCTCCTCCAGTGTGTGGTAGGTAGTCTACTCCAGTGTGTGGTAGGTAGTCTACTCCAGTGTGTGGTAGGTAGTCTACTCCAGTGTGTGGTAGTCTACTCCAGTGTGTGGTAGGTAGTCTCCTCCAGTGTGTGGTAGGTAGTCTACTCCAGTTTGTGGTAGGTAGTCTACTCCAGTGTGTGGTAGTCTACTCCAGTGTGTGGTAGTCTACTCCAGTGTGTGGTAGGTAGTCTCCTCCAGTGTGTGGTAGGTAGTCTACTCCAGTGTATGGTAGTCTACTCCAGTGTGTGGTAGGTAGTCTACTCCAGTTTGTGGTAGGTAGTCTACTCCAGTGTGTGGTAGTCTACTCCAGTGTGTGGTAGTCTACTCCAGTGTGTGGTAGGTAGTCTACTCCAGTGTGTGGTAGGTAGTCTACTCCAGTTTGTGGTAGGTAGTCTACTCCAGTTTGTGGTAAGTAGTCTACTCCAGTGTGTGGTAGGTAGTCTACTCCAGTGTGTGGTGGGTAGTCTACTCCAGTGTGTGGTAGTCTACTCCAGTGTGTCGTAGGTAGTCTACTCCAGTGTGTCGTAGGTAATATAATATATAATAATAATAATATATGCCATTTAGCTGACGCTTTTATCCAAAGCGACTTACAGTCATGTGTGCATACATTCTATGTATGGGTGGTCCCAGGAATCGAACCCACTACCCTGGCGTTACAAGCGCCATGCTCTACCAACTGAGCCACAGAAGGACCAGTCTACTCCAGTGTGTGGTAGGTAGTCTACTCCAGTGTGTGGTGGGTAGTCTACTCCAGTGTGTGGTAGTCTCCTCCAGTGTGTGGTAGGTAGTCTCCTACAGTGTGTGGTAGGTAGTCTCCTCCAGTGTGTATAGGTAGTCTGCTCCAGTGTGTGGTAGGTAGTCTACTCCAGTGTATGGTAGGTAGTCTACTCCAGTGTGTGGTAGTCTACTCCAGTGTGTGGTGGGTAGTCTCCTCCAGTGTGTGGTAGGTAGTCTACTCCAGTGTGTGGTAGGTTGTCTACTCCAGTGTGTGGTAGGTTGTCTACTCCAGTGTGTGGTAGGTAGTCTACTCCAGTGTGTGGTAGTCTACTCCAGTGTGTGGTAGTCTCCTCCAATGTGTGGTAGGTAGTCTACTCCAGTTTGTGGTAGGTAGTCTACTCCAGTGTGTGGTAGTCTTCTCCAGTGTGTGGTAGTCTCCTCTAGTGTGTGGTAGGTAGTCTACTCCAGTTTGTGGTAGGTAGTCTACTCCAGTGTGTGGTTGTCTACTCCAGTGTGTGGTAGGTAGTCTCCTCCAGTGTGTGGTAGGTAGTCTACTCCAGTGTGTGGTAGGTAGTCTACTCCAGTGTGTGGTAGGTAGTCTACTCCAGTGTGTGGTAGTCTCCTCCAGTGTGTGGTAGGTTGTCTACTCCAGTGTGTGGTAGGTCGTCTACTCCAGTGTGTGGTAGGTAGTCTCCTCCAGTGTGTGGTAGGTAGTCTACTCCAGTGTGTGGTAGGTAGTCTACTCCAGTGTGTGGTAGGTAGTCTACTCCAGTGTGTGGTAGTCTCCTCCAGTGTGTGGTAGGTTGTCTACTCCAGTGTGTGGTAGGTCGTCTACTCCAGTGTGTGGTAGGTAGTCTCCTCCAGTGTGTGGTAGGTAGTCTACTCCAGTGTGTGGTAGGTAGTCTCCTCCAGTGTGTGGTAGGTAGTCTACTCCAGTTTGTGGTAGGTAGTCTACTCCAGTGTGTGGTAGTCTACTCCAGTGTGTGGTAGTCTCCTCCAGTGTGTGGTAGGTAGTCTACTCCAGTTTGTGGTAGGTAGTCTACTCCAGTGTGTGGTAGTCTACTCCAGTGTGTGGTAGTCTACTCCAGTGTGTGGTAGGTAGTCTACTCCAGTGTGTGGTAGGTAGTCTACTCCAGTTTGTGGTAGGTAGTCTACTCCAGTTTGTGGTAGGTAGTCTACTCCAGTGTGTGGTAGGTAGTCTACTCCAGTGTGTGGTGGGTAGTCTACTCCAGTGTGTGGTAGTCTACTCCAGTGTGTGGTAGGTAGTCTACTCCAGTGTGTGGTAGGTAGTCTACTCCAGTGTGTGGTTGGTAGTCTACTCCAGTGTGTGGTAGGTAGTCTACTCCAGTGTGTGATAGTCTACTCCAGTGTGTGGTAGTCTACTCCATTGTGTGGTAGGTAGTCTACTCCAGTGTGTGGTAGTCTACTCCAGTGTGTGGTAGGTAGTCTACTCCAGTGTGTGGTTGGTAGTCTACTCCAGTGTGTGATAGTCTACTCCAGTGTGTGGTAGTCTACTCCAGTGTGTGGTAGGTAGTCTACTCCAGTGTGTGGTAGTCTACTCCAGTGTGTGGTGGTCTACTCCAGTGTGTGGTAGGTAGTCTACTCCAGTGTGTGGTAGGTAGTCTACTCCAGTGTGTGGTAGGTAGTCTACTCCAGTGTGTGGTAGGTAGTCTCCTCCAGTGTGTGGTAGGTAGTCTACTCCAGTTTGTGGTAGGTAGTCTACTCCAGTGTGTGGTAGTCTACTCCAGTGTGTGGTAGTCTCCTCCAGTGTGTGGTGGGTAGTCTACTCCAGTGTGTGGTGGGTAGTCTACTCCAGTGTGTGGTAGTCTACTCCAGTGTGTCGTAGGTAGTCTACTCCAGTGTGTGGTAGGTAGTCTACTCCAGTGTGTGGTAGTCTACTCCAGTGTGTGGTAGGTAGTCTACTCCAGTGTGTGGTAGGTAGTCTACTCCAGTGTGTGCTAGGTAGTCTCCTCCAGTGTGTGGTAGGTACTCTACTCCAGTGTGTGGTAGGTAGTCTACTCCAGTGTGTGGTAGGTAGTCTACTCCAGTGTGTGGTAGGTAGTCTACTCCAGTGTGTGGTAGGTAGTCTACTCCAGTGTGTGGTTGGTAGTCTACTCCAGTGTGTGGTAGGTAGTCTACTCCAGTGTGTGGTGGGTAGTCTCCTCCAGTGTGTGGTAGGTAGTCTACTCCAGTGTGTGGTAGGTAGTCTCCTCCGGTGTGTGGTAGGTAGTCTACTCCAGTGTGTGGTAGGTAGTCTACTCCAGTGTGTGGTGGGTAGTCTACTCCAGTGTGTGGTAGTCTCCTCCAGTGTGTGGTAGGTAGTCTACTCCAGTGTGTGGTAGGTAGTCTCCTCCAGTGTGTGGTAGGTAGTCTCCTCCAGTGTGTGGTAGGTAGTCTACTCCAGTGTATGGTAGGTAGTCTACTCCAGTGTGTGGTAGTCTCCTCCAGTGTGTGGTAGTCTACTCCAGTGTGTGGTAGTCTACTCCAGTGTGTGGTAGGTAGTCTACTCCAGTGTGTGGTGAGTAGTCTACTCCAGTGTGTGGTAGGTAGTCTACTCCAGTGTGTGGTAGGTAGTCTCCTCCAGTGTGTGGTAGGTAGTCTCCTCCAGTGTGTGGTAGGTAGTCTACTCCAGTGTGTGGTAGGTAGTCTACTCCAGTGTGTAGTAGGTAGTCTACTCCAGTGTGTGGTAGGTAGTCTCCTCCAGTGTGTGGTAGTCTACTCCAGTGTGTGGTAGTCTCCTCCAGTGTGTGGTAGTCTACTCCAGTGTGTGGTAGGTAGTCTACTCCAGTGTGTGGTAGTCTACTCCAGTGTGTGGTAGTCTACTCCAGTGTGTGGTAGGTCGTCTACTCCAGTGTGTGGTAGGTAGTCTCCTCCAGTGTGTGGTAGGTAGTCTACTCCAGTGTGTGGTAGGTAGTCTACTCCAGTGTGTGGTAGGTAGTCTACTCCAGTGTGTGGTAGGTAGTCTACTCCAGTGTGTGGTAGGTAGTCTACTCCAGTGTGTGGTAGGTAGTCTCCTCCAGTGTGTGGTAGGTAGTCTACTCCAGTTTGTGGTAGGTAGTCTACTCCAGTGTGTGGTAGTCTACTCCAGTGTGTGGTAGTCTCCTCCAGTGTGTGGTAGGTAGTCTACTCCAGTTTGTGGTAGGTAGTCTACTCCAGTGTGTGGTAGTCTACTCCAGTGTGTGGTAGGTAGTCTACTCCAGTGTGTGGTAGGTAGTCTACTCCAGTTTGTGGTAGGTAGTCTACTCCAGTTTGTGGTAGGTAGTCTACTCCAGTGTGTGGTAGGTAGTCTACTCCAGTGTGTGGTGGGTAGTCTACTCCAGTGTGTGGTAGGTAGTCTACTCCAGTGTGTGGTAGTCTACTCCAGTGTGTGGTAGGTAGTCTACTCCAGTGTGTGGTAGGTAGTCTACTCCAGTGTGTGGTAGGTAGTCTCCTCCAGTGTGTGGTAGGTAGTCTACTCCAGTTTGTGGTAGGTAGTCTACTCCAGTGTGTGGTAGTCTACTCCAGTGTGTGGTAGTCTCCTCCAGTGTGTGGTGGGTAGTCTACTCCAGTGTGTGGTGGGTAGTCTACTCCAGTGTGTGGTAGTCTACTCCAGTGTGTCGTAGGTAGTCTACTCCAGTGTGTGGTAGGTAGTCTACTCCAGTGTGTGGTAGTCTACTCCAGTGTGTGGTAGGTAGTCTACTCCAGTGTGTGGTAGGTAGTCTACTCCAGTGTGTGGTAGGTAGTCTACTCCAGTGTGTGGTAGGTAGTCTACTCCAGTGTGTGGTTGGTAGTCTACTCCAGTGTGTGGTAGGTAGTCTACTCCAGTGTGTGGTGGGTAGTCTCCTCCAGTGTGTGGTAGGTAGTCTACTCCAGTGTGTGGTAGGTAGTTTACTCCAGTGTGTGGTAGGTAGTCTACTCCAGTGTGTGGTAGGTAGTCTCCTCCGGTGTGTGGTAGGTAGTCTACTCCAGTGTGTGGTAGGTAGTCTACTCCAGTGTGTGGTGGGTAGTCTCCTCCAGTGTGTGGTAGGTAGTCTCCTCCAGTGTGTGGTAGGTAGTCTACTCCAGTGTGTGGTAGTCTCCTCCAGTGTGTGGTAGGTAGTCTCCTCCAGTGTGTGGTAGGTAGTCTCCTCCAGTGTGTGGTAGGTAGTCTACTCCAGTGTGTGGTAGTCTCCTCCAGTGTGTGGTAGTCTACTCCAGTGTGTGGTAGTCTACTCCAGTGTGTGGTAGGTAGTCTACTCCAGTGTGTGGTAGGTAGTCTCCTCCAGTGTGTGGTAGGTAGTCTACTCCAGTGTGTGGTAGGTAGTCTACTCCAGTGTGTGGTAGGTAGTCTACTCCAGTGTATGGTAGGTAGTCTACTCCAGTGTGTGGTAGTCTACTCCAGTGTGTGGTAGTCTCCTCCAGTGTGTGGTAGGTAGTCTACTCCAGTGTGTGGTAGGTAGTCTACTCCAGTGTGTGGTAATCTCCTCCAGTGTGTGGTAGTCTACTCCAGTGTGTGGTGGGTAGTCTACTCCAGTGTGTGGTAATCTCCTCCAGTGTGTGGTAGTCTACTCCAGTGTGTGGTGGGTAGTCTACTCCAGTGTGTGGTGGGTAGTCTACTCCAGTGTGTGGTAAAGCGGCCTTAAAGTAATGATGGACTATCGTTTATTTTTGCTTATTTTGAGCATTTCCTGCCATAATATGGACTTGGTATTTTACCAAATAGAACTATCTTCTATATACCACCCCTACCTTGTCACAAGACAACTGATTGACTCAAATGCATTCAGAAGGAAAAACATGTTCATTGAAATTACACCAGATTTCTCCATTGCTGGACCATTACTCCAGATCCTCACAGCTAGCTAGCTGCTACCGAGTGGCTATAGTGGCTAACTCCCTTGTACCGAAGCTAGCACCAGTTAGCCTCGTGCCAGGCGCATCTCCCGGGTTAGCATACAAAATTACTCCAGCCGCAATACCTCTTTTGCCAACTGGCCTGGACCCTTTGTCGACACGGAGCCCGCCGACTGGTCTGCCGACGTAACTCCGTCCGATGTGTCCTCAACCGGCCTTTGCCGGACGTCGGTGAAGACGCCTCTAGTAGCCCCGGCCTGCTAACTTTATGAACGTCGTGTCTCCCGCTTGCTTGCGTATTAATGACTACCTTCCCTGTTTCATCTATTGCTGTTCACTGGACCCTATGATCACATGGCTACATAGCTGATGCCAGCTGGACTGTTCATTTATCACGGTACTCCATTTTGTTTATTTTGTTTATCTGTCGGCCCCAGCCTCGAACTCAGGCCCTGTGTGTAGTTAACTGACCCCTCTATGCCCATTCATCGCCATTTTACCTGTTGTTGTTGTCTTAGCTGATTAGCTGTTTTTGTTGTCTTAGCTGATTAGCTGTTGTTGTTGTCTTAGCTGATTAGCTGTTTTTGTTGTCTTAGCTGATTAGCTGTTTTTGTTGTCTTAGCTGATTAGCTGTTGTTGTTGTCTTAGCTGATTAGCTGTTTTTGTTGTCTTAGCTGATTAGCTGTTTTTTGTTGTCTTAGCTGATTAGCTGTTGTTGTTGTCTTAGCTGATTAGCTGTTTTTGTTGTCTTAGCTGATTAGCTGTTTTTGTTGTCTTAGCTGATTAGCTGTTGTTGTTGTCTTAGCTGATTAGCTGTTTTTGTTGTCTTAGCTGATTAGCTGTTGTTGTTGTCTTAGCTGATTAGCTGTTGTTGTTGTCTTAGCTGATTAGCTGTTTTTGTTGTCTTAGCTGATTAGCTGTTGTTGTTGTCTTAGCTGATTAGCTGTTTTTGTTGTCTTAGCTGATTAGCTGTTTTTGTTGTCTTAGCTGATTAGCTGTTTTTGTTGTCTTAGCTGATTAGCTGTTGTTGTTGTCTTAGCTGATTAGCTGTTTTTGTTGTCTTAGCTGATTAGCTGTTGTTGTTGTCTTAGCTGATTAGCTGTTTTTGTTGTCTTAGCTGATTAGCTGTTGTTGTTGTCTTAGCTGATTAGCTGTTGTTGTTGTCTTAGCTGATTAGCTGTTTTTGTTGTCTTAGCTGATTAGCTGTTGTTGTTGTCTTAGCTGATTAGCTGTTTTTGTTGTCTTAGCTGATTAGCTGTTTTTGTTGTCTTAGCTGATTAGCTGTTGTTGTTGTCTTAGCTGATTAGCTGTTTTGTTGTCTTAGCTGATTAGCTGTTGTTGTTGTCTTAGCTGATTAGCTGTTGTTGTTGTCTTAGCTGATTAGCTGTTTTTGTTGTCTTAGCTGATTAGCTGTTGTTGTTGTCTTAGCTGATTAGCTGTTGTTGTTGTCTTAGCTGATTAGCTGTTTTTGTTGTCTTAGCTGATTAGCTGTTTTTGTTGTCTTAGCTGATTAGCTGTTGTTGTTGTCTTAGCTGATTAGCTGTTGTTTTTTGTTGTCTTAGCTGATTAGCTGTTGTTTTTGTCTTAGCTGATTAGCTGTTGTTGTTGTCTTAGCTGATTAGCTGTTGTTGTTGTCTTAGCTGATTAGCTGTTGTTGTTGTCTTAGCTGATTAGCTGTTGTTGTTGTCTTAGCTGATTAGCTGTTGTTGTTGTCTTAGCTGATTAGCTGTTGTTGTTTCACCCTTTGTTGTCTTAGCTAGCTCTCCAAATCAACACCTGTGATTACTGTATGCCTCACTGTATGTCTCTCTCATATGTCAATATGCCTTGTATACTGTTGTTTAGGATAGTTATCATTGCTTTAGTTCACTGCGGAGCCCCTAGCCCCACTCCACATGCCTCAGATATCTATTTTGTCCCACCTCCCACACATGGGGTGACCTCACCTAGTATAACTAATGCCTCCAGAGATGCAACCCCTCTTATTGTCACACAATACCTATGTTTACCTCCACTGTACCTGCACCCCACCATACCCCTGTCTGTACATTATGCGCGAATCTATTCTACCACGCCCAGAAATCTTCACCTTTTGTTCTTTGTCCCCAACGCTCTAGACGACCAGTTTTTATAGCCTTTAGCCGTACCCTCATCCTACTCCTCCTCTGTTCCTCGGATGATGTGGAGGTTAACCCAGGTCCTGTGTGTCCCCAGGCGCTCTAATTTGTTGACTAGTGTAACCGTAAAAGCCTTGTTTTCATGCATGTTAACATCAGAAGCCTCCTCCCTAAGCTTGTTTTACTCACTGCTTTAGCACACTCTGCCAACCCGGATGCCATTTTTCTGACCAGGCGAAAACATGCAGCAGCATCATTAATGTGGATGTAAATATCAATGGAAAACAGCTAAAACAGCTAAAAACAACAATCAAAGCTGTCATTTCCCAGTTTGATGTGACTGGGAACAGGAGTCCTGGTGTTGTTAGCTGTCATTTCCCAGTTTGATGTGACTGGGAACAGGAGTCCTGTTGTTGTTAGCTGTCATTTCCCAGTTTGATGTGACTGGGAACAGGAGTCCTGTTGTTGTTAGGTGTCATTTCCCAGTGTGATGTGACTGGGAACATGAGTCCTGTTGTTGTTAGCTGTCATTTCCCAGTGTGATGTGACTGGGAACATGAGTCCTGCTGTTGTTAGCTGTCATTTCCCAGTTTGATGTGACTGGGAACATGAGTCCTGCTGTTGTTAGCTGTCATTTCCCAGTGTGATGTGACTGGGAACAGGAGTCCTGTTGTTGTTAGCTGTCATTTCCCAGTTTGATGTGACTGGGAACAGGAGTCCTGTTGTTGTTAGCTGTCATTTCCCAGTTTGATGTGACTGGGAACAGGAGTCCTGTTGTTGTTAGCTGTCATTTCCCAGTTTGATGTGACTGGGAACAGGAGTCCTGTTGTTGTTAGCTGTCATTTCCCAGTTTGATGTGACTGGGAACAGGAGTCCTGGTGTTGTTAGCTGTCATTTCCCAGTTTGATGTGACTGGGAACAGGAGTCCTGTTGTTGTTAGCTGTCATTTCCCAGTTTGATGTGACTGGGAACAGGAGTCCTGTTGTTGTTAGCTGTCATTTCCCAGTTTGATGTGACTGGGAACAGGAGTCCTGCTGTTGTTAGCTGTCATTTCCCAGTGTGATGTGACTGGGAACAGGAGTCCTGGTGTTGTTAGCTGTCATTTCCCAGTTTGATGTGACTGGGAACAGGAGTCCTGTTGTTGTTAGCTGTCATTTCCCAGTTTGATGTGACTGGGAACAGGAGTCCTGTTGTTGTTAGGTGTCATTTCCCAGTGTGATGTGACTGGGAACATGAGTCCTGTTGTTGTTAGCTGTCATTTCCCAGTGTGATGTGACTGGGAACATGAGTCCTGCTGTTGTTAGCTGTCATTTCCCAGTTTGATGTGACTGGGCACATGAGTCCTGCTGTTGTTAGCTGTCATTTCCCAGTGTGATGTGACTGGGAACAGGAGTCCTGTTGTTGTTAGCTGTCATTTCCCAGTTTGATGTGACTGGGAACAGGAGTCCTGTTGTTGTTAGCTGTCATTTCCCAGTTTGATGTGACTGGGAACAGGAGTCCTGTTGTTGTTAGCTGTCATTTCCCAGTTTGATGTGACTGGGAACAGGAGTCCTGTTGTTGTTAGCTGTCATTTCCCAGTTTGATGTGACTGGGAACAGGAGTCCTGGTGTTGTTAGCTGTCATTTCCCAGTTTGATGTGACTGGGAACAGGAGTCCTGTTGTTGTTAGCTGTCATTTCCCAGTTTGATGTGACTGGGAACAGGAGTCCTGCTGTTGTTAGCTGTCATTTCCCAGTTTGATGTGACTGGGAACAGGAGTCCTGCTGTTGTTAGCTGTCATTTCCCAGTGTGATGTGACTGGGAACAGGAGTCCTGCTGTTGTTAGCTGTCATTTCCCAGTTTGATGTGACTGGGAACAGGAGTCCTGTTGTTGTTAGCTGTCATTTCCCAGTTTGATGTGACTGGGAACAGGAGTCCTGTTGTTGTTCGCTGTCATTTCCCAGTTTGATGTGACTGGGAACAGGAGTCCTGTTGTTGTTAGCTGTCATTTCCCAGTTTGATGTGACTGGGAACAGGAGTCCTGTTGTTGTTAGCTGTCATTTCCCAGTTTGATGTGACTGGGAACAGGAGTCCTGTTGTTGTTAGCTGTCATTTCCCAGTTTGATGTGACTGGGAACAGGAGTCCTGTTGTTGTTAGCTGTCATTTCCCAGTTTGATGTGACTGGGAACAGGAGTCCTGTTGTTGTTAGCTGTCATTTCCCAGTTTGATGTGACTGGGAACAGGAGTCCTACTGTTGTTAGCTGTTGATTTCTAAAATCCCCATTCCACCCTGGGGGAGGGATATTACCCACTGCGTATCTGCAGTATGTAAAACCTTTTTTAGTAAATAATTCTATAATCTCGTTTCAAAGAACCAAAAGGTTCTATATAGAACCTCAAATAACAAAAAAAAATATCTTGAGTGTAACGCTTTTATTAACAGTGCTGACCTTTTCATGTAGCCTACTTTTGGCTAATATACAATCTTCTACAATCATCTTCAAATAATATTTTTTGCAGGAATCTCCTTGCGAATGATTTTGCCGAAGATTGCCTCCCCAACCGATCGAGCAACATTTTACATTAAACCTTCAAAAATCTTGTTGCTCCAGGATTAATTTTGCTGTGGCAATATAGGTCAAATTAAGATCCAACACCTGTATTAGAATCAATGAACCACTGAGTTGTAGTTTGGAAGAGGATCTGTGTTTCTACATAATGGATTATAACTACTAGTCTGCCAGGGTATAGATCAATAAATTACCCAACTGTCTGTGTGTGTGTGTGTGTGTGTCTGTGTGTGTCTGTGTCTGTGTGTGTGTGTTGTATACAGTATGGTTGGAGAGTTACAGTGAGACAGGCTGGGGGGCGTAACATGTCAAAGTGCAAATCCAGAATAAATAAAGTCGGTAAATTTAGAGAAAATGTAGTGATTTAAGTAAAGTGGAATCAGCCATGTCCTCTAGGTCTGGTAGACAGAGAGACAAGTCCTCTAGGTCTGGTAGACAGAGAGACAAGTCCTCTAGGTCTGGTAGACAGAGAGACAAGTCCTCTAGGTCTGGTAGACAGAGAGACAAGTCCTCTAGGTCTGGTAGACAGAGAGACAAGTCCTCTAGGTCTGGTAGACAGAGAGACAAGTCCTCTGGGTATGGTAGACAGAGAGACAAGTCCTCTAGGTCTGGTAGACAGAGAGACAAGTTCTCTAGGTCTGCTAGACAGAGAGACAAGTAGGTCTGGTAGACAGAGAGACAAGTCCTCTAGGTCTGCTAGACAGAGAGACAAGTCCTCTAGGTCTGGTAGACAGAGAGACAAGTCCTCTGGGTATGGTAGACAGAGAGACAAGTCCTCTAGGTCTGCTAGACAGAGAGACAAGTAGGTCTGGTAGACAGAGAGACAAGTCCTCTGGGTATGGTAGACAGAGAGACAAGTCCTCTAGGTCTGCTAGACAGAGAGACAAGTAGGTCTGGTAGACAGAGAGACAAGTCCTCTAGGTCTGCTAGACAGAGAGACAAGTAGGTCTGGTAGACAGAGAGACAAGTCCTCTAGGTCTGCTAGACAGAGAGACAAGTAGGTCTGGTAGACAGAGAGACAAGTCCTCTAGGTCTGCTAGACAGAGAGACAAGTAGGTCTGGTAGACAGAGAGACAAGTCCTCTAGGTCTGCTAGACAGAGAGACAAGTAGGTCTGGTAGACAGAGAGACAAGTCCTCTAGGTCTGGTAGACAGAGAGACAAGCCCTCTAGGTCTGCTAGACAGAGAGACAAGTCCTCTAGGTCTGGTAGACAGAGAGACAAGTCCTCTAGGTCTGGTAGACAGAGAGACAAGCCCTCTAGGTCTGGTAGAGACATGGCTATAGATGTTGATAATACTGGGGAGTCAGTTAGTCTTTGCTTTTATCTTGAGATAAGCCTTTCAGCAAATAATTTGTATTTCTTTATTTGTCTTTAAGCTTTATTTAACAATCAGGCAAGTTAGTGAAGAACGAAGATGAGGTGTAGCGCAGTAGGATACCGTGAGCTCATCGTCAAAAAATACAATGTTCTCTTTTCTGTTTCTATGACATTTGCTCTGCTGCTGTTTCCATGGTTACAGTCAGAAAAGCACACACACACACACACACACACACACACACACACACACACACACACACACACACACACACACACACACACACACACACACACACATAAAGGCCATGTTGCCAGTTAAATATGCCAATATGAATAGAATATACACCCCAGGCTGCGAAAGAAATGTGAAGCAGGTGCGCTAGTACGTCACGCAACCTCAAGGGCATTATTTAGCCTGTGATTTCGCCTGTGATTTAGCCAGTGGTTTAGCCTGTGATTTATCCTGTGATTTGGTCTGTGATTTAGCCAGTGATTTAGCCTGTGATTTAGCCAGTGGTTTAGCCTGTGATTTAGCCAGTGGTTTAGTCTGTGATTTAACCTGTGATTTAGCCAGTGATTTAGCCAGTTATTTAGCCAGTGGTTTGGCCTGTGATTCAGCCAGTGGTTTAGCCTGTGATTTAGCCAGTGGTTTAGCCTGTGGTTTAGCCTGTGATTTATCCTGTGATTTGGTCTGTGATTTAGCCAGTGATTTAGCCTGTGATTTAGCCAGTGGTTTAGCCTGTGATTTATCCTGTGATTTGGTCTGTGATTTAGCCAGTGATTTAGCCTGTGATTTAGCCAGTGGTTTAGCCTGTGATTTATCCTGTGATTTGGTCTGTGATTTAGCCAGTGATTTAGCCTGTGATTTAGCCAGTGGTTTAGCCTGTGATTTAGCCAGTGGTTTAGTCTGTGATTTAACCTGTGATTTAGCCAGTGATTTAGCCAGTTATTTAGCCAGTGGTTTGGCCTGTGATTCAGCCAGTGGTTTAGCCTGTGATTTAGCCAGTGGTTTAGCCTCTGGTTTAGCCTGTGATTTATCCTGTGATTTGGTCTGTGATTTAGCCAGTGATTTAGCCTGTGATTTAGCCAGTGGTTTAGCCTGTGATTTATCCTGTGATTTGGTCTGTGATTTAGCCAGTGATTTAGCCTGTGATTTAGCCAGTGGTTTAGCCTGTGATTTAGCCAGTGGTTTAGTCTGTGATTTAACCTGTGATTTAGCCAGTGATTTAGCCAGTTATTTAGCCAGTGGTTTGGCCTGTGATTCAGCCAGTGGTTTAGCCTGTGATTTAGCCAGTGGTTTAGCCTGTGATTTATCCTGTGATTTGGTCTGTGATTTGGCCAGTGATTTAGCCTGTGATTTAGCCAGTGGTTTAGCCTGTGATTTAGCCAGTGGTTTAGTCTGTGATTTAACCTGTGATATAGCCAGTGATTTAGCCTGTTATTTAGCCTATGATTTAGCCTGTGATTTAGCCTGTGCAAGATGGTGCAAACATTATTGAAACAGACAACAGCCACAACTGTCAGTAAGAGTGTCCATGGTTGAGTCTTTGAATGAAGAGATTGAGATAAAACTGTCCAGTTTGAGTGTTTGTTGCAGCTCATTCCAGTCGCTAGCTGCAGTGAACTGAAAAGAGGAGCGACCCAGGGATGTGTGTGCTTTGGGGACCTTTCACAGAATGTGACTGGCAGAACGGGTGTTGTATGTGGAGGATGAGGGCTGCAGTAGATATCTCACATAGGGGGGAGTGAGGCCTAAGGTTTTATTTAACCGTGTTCATGAAGATGATTGGTCTCTTTAAACGTGTACATGAAGATGATTGGTCTCTTTAAACGTGTACATGAAGATGATTGGTCTCTTTAAACGTGTACATGAAGGTGATTGGTCTCTTTAAACGTGTACATGAAGGTGATTGGTCTCTTTAAACGTGTACATGAAGGTGATTGGTTTCTTTAAACGTGTTCATGAAGGTGATTGGTCTCTTTAAACGTGTACATGAAGGTGATTGGTCTCTTTAAACGTGTACATGAAGATGATTGGTCTCTTTAAACGTGTACATGAAGATGATTGGTCTCTTTAAACGTGTACATGAAGGTGATTGGTCTCTTTAAACGTGTACATGAAGGTGATTGGTCTCTTTAAACGTGTACATGAAGGTGATTGGTTTCTTTAAACGTGTACATGAAGGTGATTGGTCTCTTTAAACGTGTACATGAAGATGATTGGTCTCTTTAAATGATGTGTGATGGTGGAAAGCATCCATGTGACATTGTTGGGCTTCTGACTTATTCATGCTACTTTACTATTAACTGGTAAGCTGTATCAGTCAGCTTCACATACCAGGGGAAAACAAACCGCTATATTTGCTAAGCTATCCATCTGACTGACAAACATTTTGATGAGCAGGAGTTCTTACATGATTTGTACCATAATATTGATAGAGTCTGATTCCCGATGTTGACACTCTGCCTGGGACTATTTTTACATGAAATGTGTGTCCATTTGTGATAAGTATGCCCCTGTGAAGAAATGTAGAATCAGTGGAAGGGACAGTGCCTGGTTTTCAGAAAACTTGGCAGAAAAATTTAGAAAGAGAGATATCTCTTGGGCTCAAGCTAGACATACAAATGCTCCTGTTGACAGCCTCCTTCAGAGCGCTAAGAAACAAATACACAGGATTGATCAGGAAGTCCAAATCAGATTTATATCTAAATGCGGTCACAGAGAACCTAAACAACCCTACCAAGTTCTGGGAGCCAATCGAATCAGTGTCAGGTTCCAATGTCTCCTCTGGCCTTCCTGACCATTAAATGATGGGTTCTAATGTCTCCTCTGGCCTTCCTGACCATTTAATGATGGGTTCTAATGTCTCCTCAGGCCTTCCTGACCATTTAATGATGGGTTCTAATGTCTCCTCAGGCCTTCCTGACCATTTAATGATGGGTTCTAATGTCTCCTCAGGCCTTCCTGACCATTTAATGATGGGTTCTAATGTCTCCTCAGGCCTTCCTGACCATTTAATGATGGGTTCTAATGTCTCCTCTGGCCTTCCTGACCATTTAATGATGGGTTCTAATGTCTCCTCAGGCCTTCCTGACCATTTAATGATGGGTTCTAATGTCTCCTCTGGCCTTCCTGACCATTTAATGATGGGTTCTAATGTCTCCTCTGGCCTTCCTGACCATTTAATGATGGGTTCTAATGTCTCCTCTGACCTTCCTGACCATTTAATGATGGGTTCTAATGTCTCCTCTGACCTTCCTGACCATTTAATGATGGGTTCTAATGTCTCCTCTGGTCTTCCTGACCATTTAATGATGGGTTCTAATGTCTCCTCTGGCCTTCCTGACCATCTAATGATGGGTTCTAATGTCTCCTCTGGCCTTCCTGACCATTTAATGATGGGTTCTAATGTCTCCTCTGACCTTCCTGACCATTTAATGATGGGTTCTAATGTCTCCTCTGGCCTTCCTGACCATTTAATGATGGGTTCTAATGTCTCCTCTGACCTTCCTGACCATTTAATGATGGGTTCTAATGTCTCCTCTGACCTTCCTGACCATTTAATGATGGATTCTAACAAAGTGAAGGATAAAGCTGATACGGTGCCGTGCAGAAGTATTCATCCTCTTTGGCATTTTTCCTATTTTGTTGCAGTACAACCTGTAATCTGTTAGTCCTATAGGGGCAGTATTTCATTTTTGGATAAAAAGACGTGCCCGTTTTTAGCGCAATATTTTGTCACGAAAAGATGCTCGACTATGCTTGGATTGATAGTTTTGGAAAGAAGACACTCTGACGTTTCCAGAACTGCAAAGATTTTCACTGTGAGTGCCATAGAACAAAATCTACAGGCAAAACCAAGATGTTTGAGCGACCAGGAAATCAACAGGATTTCTGGAGGCACCTTTTCCATGATCGCCTTATATGGCTGTGAATGCGACAGGAATGAACGGACACTTCCTATCGTTTCCCCCAGGTGTCTGCAGCATTGTGACGTATTTGTAGGCATATCATTGGAAGATTGACCATAAGAGACTACAATTGCCAAGTGTCCCGCACGGTGTCTGCGTGGAAATTGGTGCGCAAAAGTCAGGTACCAGTATTTTTCCATCCGAATCAGAGAAGAATGCACGCTTCCAGGGACGGCATTTCAATGAAGAGATATATGACAAAACACCTTGAGGATTGATTCAAACAACGTTTTCCATGTTTCAGTCGATATTATGGAGTTAATTCGGAAAAAAGTTTGACGTTTAGGTGACTGAATTTTCGGTTAGTTTCGGTAGCCAAATGCATAGTAACAAAACGGAACGTTGTGTCCTACACAAGAATCTTTCAGGAAAAACTGGACATCTGCTATGTAACTGAGAGTCTCCTCATTGAAACATCTGAAGTTCTTCAAAGGTAAATAATTTTATTTGATCCCTTTGCTGGTTTTTGTGAATATGTTGCGTGCTAAATGCTAACGCTAAATGCTAAGCTAGCTATCACCACTCTTACACAAATTATTGATTTTCTCTGGTTCTAAAGCATATTTTGAAAATCTGAGACGACAGGATTGTTAAGAAAAGGATAAGCTTGAGGGCAGGCATATTTATTTCATTTCATTTGCAATTTTTAGAAATCGCTAATGTTGCGTTATGGTAATGAGCTTGAGGCTGTAGTCACGATCCCGCATGCGGGATGGGGCGGACTAAGAGGTTTTAAATAGATTTTCCTTTGGATTTTTAGTTCAGGTAATGGTCTTACATAAAACTGTCCAAAGTGGTGCGTTCACCCCCTTTGCTGCGAAGCCCCTAAATAAGATCTGGTGCAACCAATTACCTTCAGAAGTCACATAATTAGTTAAATAAAGTCCACCTGTGTGCAATCTAAGTGTCACATCATCTGTCACATGTTCTCAGTACATATACACCTGTTCTGAAAGGCCCCAGAATATGCAACGCCACTAAGTAAGGGGCACCACCAAGCAAGTGGCACCGTAAAGACCAAGGAGCTCTCCAAACAGGCCAGGGACAAAGTTGTGGAGAAGTACAGATCAGGGTTGGGTTCTAAAAAATATACAAACTTTGAACATCCCACGGAGCACCATTAAATCCATTATTATAAAATTGAAAGAATATGGCACCATAACAAACCTGCCAAGAGAGAGCCGCACACCAAAACTCACAGACCAGTCAAGGAGGGCATTAATCAGAGAGGCAACAAAGAGACCAAATATAACCCTGAAGGAGCTGCAAAGCTCCACAGCAGAGATTGGAGTATCTGTCCATAGGACCACTTGAAGCTGTACACTCCACAGAGCTGGGCTTTATGGAAGAGTGGCCAGAAAAAAGCCATTGCTTAACGAAAAAAAATAAGCAAACACACTTGGTGTTCACCAAAAGTTATGTGGGAGACTCCCCAAACATATGAAGGTACTCTGGTCAATTGAGACTAAAATGTAGCTTTTGGCCATCAAGGAAAATGCTATGTCTGGCGCAAACCCAACACTTCCCATCACCCCGAGGACACCATCCCCACAGTAAAACATGGTGGTGGCAGCATCATGCTGTGGATACATTTTTCATCGGCAGGGAAACTGGTCAGAATTGAAGGAATGATGGATGATGCTAAATCCAGGGAAATTCTTGAGGGAAACCTGTTTCAGTCGTCCAGAGGTGTGAGACTGGGACGGAGGTTCACCTTCCAGCAGGACAATGACCCTAAGCCTACTGCTAAAGCAACACTCAAGTTGTTTAAGGGGAAACATTTACTTGTCTTGGAATGGCCTATTTAATAGCCCAGACCTCAATCCAATTGAGAATCTGTGGTATGACTTAGAGATTGCTGTACACCAGCAGAACCCATCCAAGTTAAAGGAGCTGGAGCAGTTTTGCCTTGAAGAATGTGCAAAACTCCCAGTAGCTAGATGTGCCGAGCTAATAGAGACAAGAGAAGAGACTTACAGCTTTATTATTGCAAAAGGTGGCTCTGCAAATTATTGACTTTGTCTTGTGTCTTGTTTGTTTCACAATAAAACATATTTGGAATCTTCAAAGTCGCAGGCGTATTGTGTAAATCAAATTATACAAACCTCTAAAAAATATATTTTTAAATTCCAGGTTGGAAGGCAACAAAATAGAAAAAATACCAAGGGGGTGAATCATTTCTCAAGCCACTGTACATGCAGATAATCCAATCTTCTCTGGTTCTGTTGAAGAGCTCCACACTGCTGGAGAAAGGTAGCATCTAGTGTCTTATCCATTGGACAAGTCTCATCCTACAAATACCTAGGTACATTTGGTTGGATGACAAGAGGTCCTATAAAGTTAATGTGGATAATCTTGTGACAAAGCTTAAATAAAATAAAATAAATTGAAATTGAAATTTGATTTTGATTTTCATAAATAGGCTTGCTTCTCGCTTATGGCTCGAAAGAAGCTTGTTCAGACCACTTTTCTCTCTAATTGATTATGGTGACTTGTTGTATATGCATGCAGCCTCCTCTTTCGTACAGAGACTGGACTCTGTTTATCATGCAGCCTCCTCTGTCTGACAGAGACTGGACTCTGTTTATCATGCAGCCTCCTCTGTCTGACAGAGACTGGACTCTGTTTATCATGCAGTCTCCTCTGTCTGACAGAGACTGGACTCTGTTTATCATGCAGCCTCCTCTGTCTGACAGAGACTGGACTCTGTTTATCATGCAGCCTCCTCTGTCTTACAGAGACTGGACTCTGTTTATCATGCAGCCTCCTCTGTCTGACAGAGACTGGACTCTGTTTATCATACATCCTCCTCTGTCTAACAGAGACTGGACTCTGTTTATCATGCAGCCTCCTCTGTCTAACAGAGACTGGACTCTGTTTATCATACATCCTCCTCTGTCTAACAGAGACTGGACTCTGTTTATCATACATCCTCCTCTGTCTTACAGAGACTGGACTCTGTTTATCATACATCCTCCTCTGTCTAACAGAGACTGGACTCTGTTTATCATGCAGCCTCCTCTGTCTAACAGAGACTGGACTCTGTTTATCATGCAGCCTCCTCTGTCTTACAGAGACTGGACTCTGTTTATTATGCAGCCTCCTCTGTCTAACAGAGACTGGACTCTGTTTATCATACAGTCTCCTCTGTCTAACAGAGACTCTGTTTATCATACAGCCTCCTCTGTCTAACAGAGACTGGACTCTGTTTATCATGCAGCCTCCTCTGTCTGACAGAGACTGGACTATGTTTATCATACAGCCTCCTCTGTCTAACAGAGACTGGACTCTGTTTATCATGCAGCCTCCTCTGTCTAACAGAGACTGGACTCTGTTTATCATGCAGCCTCCTCTGTCTAACAGAGACTCTGTTTATCATGCAGCCTCCTCTGTCTTACAGAGACTGGACTCTGTTTATCATGCAGCCTCCTCTGTCTAACAGAGACTCTGTTTATCATGCAGCCTCCTCTGTCTAACAGAGACTGGACTCTGTTCATCATGCAGCCTCCTCTGTCTTACAGAGACTGGACTCTGTTTATCATGCAGCCTCCTCTGTCTTACAGAGACTGGACTCTGTTTATCATGCAGCCTCCTCTGTCTAACAGAGACTGGACTCTGTTTATCATGCAGCCTCCTCTGTCTTACAGAGACTGGACTCTGGTTATCATACATCCTCCTCTGTTTTACAGAGACTGGACTCTGTTTATCATGCAGCCTCCTCTGTTTTACAGAGACTGGACTCTGTTTATCATGCAGCCTCCTCTGTCTAACAGAGACTGGACTCTGTTTATCATGCAGCCTCCTCTGTCTTACAGAGACTGGACTCTGTTTATCATGCAGCCTCCTCTGTCTAACAGAGACTGGACTCTGTTTATCATGCAGCCTCCTCTGTCTTACAGAGACTGGACTCTGTTTATCATGCAGCCTCCTCTGTCTGACAGAGACTGGACTCTGTTTATCATGCAGCCTCCTCTGTCTTACAGAGACTGGACTCTGTTTATCATGCAGCCTCCTCTGTCTGACAGAGACTGGACTCTGGTTATCATACATCCTCCTCTGTTTTACAGAGACTGGACTCTGTTTATCATGCAGCCTCCTCTGTTTTACAGAGACTGGACTCTGTTTATCATGCATCCTCCTCTGTCTTACAGAGACTCTGTTTATCATGCAGCCTCCTCTGTCTTACAGAGACTGGACTCTGTTTATCATACAGCCTCCTCTGTCTTACAGAGACTGGACTCTGTTTATCATGCAGCCTCCTCTGTTTTACAGAGACTGGACTCTGTTTATCATGCAGACTCCTCTGTTTTACAGAGACTGGACTCTGTTTATCATGCAGCCTCCTCTGTTTTACAGAGACTGGACTCTCGCATCCTTGCCCTTTATTACAAATGCCAAGTCACTCACCCACCATTGCACATTGTACCAAATGGTAGGTTGGATCTCACTTATATCTACAAAGCCCTTTTGGGTAAACTCCCTCTTTGCCTCTGTAATCTGGTCTCCTTCACCACCAGCAGGTAAACTCCCTCTTGACCTCTGTGGTCTGCAGACAGACCAGGGCAGCATGCAGACAGACCAGGGCAGCATGCAGACAGACCAGGGCAGCATGCAGACAGACCAGGGCAGCATGCAGACAGACCAGGGCCTGTATTCACAAAGCAACCCGGTAGGAGCACTGATTTTAGCACTGATCAGTTTAGTCTTTTAGATCACAACGAATGATTACATTGACAAGGGTCTTGGATCACTTGTCCTACTCTGAAGACTCTGTGAATACAGACCTGGGAGACAGCTGTTGTCCGACACGTTGCACAGCAGTCTTTCACCCTAGAGGTAGTACAGTCTGTGCTTACCAACTGAATATTTGTATGTGAATTTCCATATCAATGCCACGAACAAAAGGTTTGAATTGTTCAGCAACATGGCTTTATATTTGTATTTATTATGGATCCCCATTAGCTGTTGCCTTGGCAACAGATAAAACAGGGAACTATGTCTGTACTGAATGAGATAAAGATGAAACAGGAAACTGTGTTTGTACTGAATGAACTGAGACTTCTTCAGACAGGCAGTATTTTGATGTTTGGATGAAAAACGTGCCCAAATGAAACTGCCTATTTCTCAGGCCCAGAAACTAGAATATGCATATAATGGCAGATTAGGATAGAAAACACTCTAAAGTTTCCAAAACGGTCAAAATATTGTCTGTGAGTATAACAGAACTGATATTACAGGCGAAAACCTGAGGAAAATCAAACCAGGAAGTGCTGTTATTCTGAAAGCTCTCTGTTCCATTGCATGCCTTCCCTCCATTTAAAGGATATCAACCAGATTCCTTTTCCTATTGCTTCCACATGGTCTGAACAGTCTTTAGACATAGTTTCAGGCTTTTATTCTGAAAAATTAGCGAGAATGATCACATTGCGTCAGTGGATAACTGGGTGTCCCCAGAGTTTTGCATGCGCGAGCAGCTTGGAGCAGACCTTTTCTCTCTCTCTCCTATTGAAAAAGCTACCTTCCAGTTGAAATATTATTGATTATATATTGGAAAAATAACCTGAGGATTGATTATAAAAAAACGTTTGACATGTTTCAACGAACTTTACGGATACTATTTGGAATTTTCGTCTGCTTGTCAAGACCTGCACGAGCCTGTGGATTACTAAACAAAACGCGCCAACCAAATGGAGGTTTTTGCATATAAAGAGAATCTTTATGGAACAAAACAAACATTTATTGTGTAACTGAGAGTCTCGTGAGTGCAAACATATGAAGATCATCAAAGGTAAGCGATTCATTTTATTGCTTTCTGACCTTCGTGTCCAATCAACTTTGCTGCTAGCTGTTTGTAATGTTTTGTCTGTCCTCACATAAACACTTGGTTTGCTTTCGCTGTAAAGCTTTTTTGAAATATGACACGCCAGGTGGAATAACAACAAGCTAAACTGTGTTTTGGTATATTGCCCTTGTGATTTCTTGAAAATGTAATATTTTTAGTATATTAATATGAATTTGGCGCTCTGCAATTCAACGGATTGGTGTTCCAGTGAACTGTTTGTACTGAATGAGAAAAAGATAAAACAACACATCCTATAACATCTCTACACCACCACAACATGTTCAATACCACCATACAACAATATCACAATGTGTGTGTGTACCTTTGATCACAGTCCCCGCTGTTCCATAAGGTGTTTTTTTAATCTGTTTTTAAATCTGATTCTCCTGCTGCTTCAGTTACCTGATGTGGAATAGAGTTCCATGCAGTCATGGCTCTATGTAGTACTGTGGAATAGAGTTCCATGTAGTTATGGCTCTATGTAGTACTGTGGAATAGAGTTCCATGTAGTCATGGCTCTATGTAGTACTGTGGAATAGAGTTCCATGTAGTCTTGGCTCTATGTAGTACTGTGGAATAGAGTTCCATGCAGTCATGGCTCTATGTAGTACTGTGGAATAGAGTTCCATGTAGTTATGGCTCTATGTAGTACTGTGGAATAGAGTTCCATGTAGTTATGGCTCTATGTAGTACTGTGGAATAGAGTTCCATGTAGTCATGGCTCTATGTAGTACTGTGGAATAGAGTTCCATGTAGTCATGGCTCTATGTAGTACTGTGGAATAGAGTTCCATGCAGTCATGGCTCTATGTAGTACTGTGGAATAGAGTTCCATGCAGTCATGGCTCTATGTAGTACTGTGGAATAGAGTTCCATGTAGTCATGGCTCTATGTAGTACTGTGGAATAGAGTTCCATGTAGTCATGACTCTATGTAGTACTGTGGAATAGAGTTCCATGTAGTCATGTCTCTATGTAGTACTGTGGAATAGAGTTCCATGTAGTCATGTCTCTATGTAGTACTGTGGAATAGAGTTCTATGTAGTCATGGCTCTATGTAGTACTGTGGAATAGAGTTCCATGTAGTCATGGCTCTATGTAGTACTGTGGAATAGAGTTCCATGTAGTCATGTCTCTATGTAGTACTGTGGAATAGAGTTCTATGTAGTCATGGCTCTATGTAGTACTGTGGAATAGAGTTCCATGTAGTCATGGCTCTATGTAGTACTGTGGAATAGAGTTCCATGTAGTCATGGCTCTATGTAGCACTGTGGAATAGAGTTCCATGTAGTCATGGCTCTATGTAGTACTGTGGAATAGAGTTCCATGTAGTCATGGCTCTATGTAGTACTGTGGAATAGAGTTCCATGTAGTCATAGCTCTATGTAGTACTGTGGAATAGAGTTCCATGTAGTCATGTCTCTATGTAGTACTGTGGAATAGAGTTCCATGTAGTCATGGCTCTATGTAGTACTGTGTGCCTCCCATAGTCTGTTCTGGACGTGGGGACTGTGAAAGACCTATGGTGACATGTCTTGTGGGGTATATATGGGTGTCTGAGCTGTGTGCTAGTAGTTTAAACAGACAGCTCAGTGCATTCAACATGTCAACACCTCTTACAAAAACAATTAGTGATGAAGTCATTCTCTCTTCCACTTTGAGCCAGCAGAGATTGACATGCATATTATTAATATTAGCTCTCTGTGTTCATCCAAGGGCCAGCCGTGCTGCCCTGTTCTGAACCAAATGCAATTTGTCCCTCTTTGTGGCACCTGACCACACTACTGAACAGTAGTCAAGGTGCAACAAAACTAGGACCAGGAGGACTTGCTGTTAGTGTTAAGAAGGTAGAGCATCGCTTTGTTATGGACAGATTCTCCCCATCTTAACTACTGTTGTATCAATATGTTATGACCATGACAGGTTACAATCCAGGGTTACTCCAAGCAGTTTAGTCGCCTCAACTTGCGCAATTTCCACATGACTGATTACAATACGTAGTTGAGGTTAAGGGTTTAGTGAATGATTTGTCCCAAATAAAATGCTTTTAGTTTTATAAATATTTAGGACTAACTTATTCCTGGCCACCCGTTCGGAAACTAACCTCAGCTCTCTGTTGAGTGTTGCAGTCCTTTTAGTCACTGTGGTCGCTGACGTGCAGAGTGTTGAGTCATCCGCATACAGACACACTGGTCTTAACGTTGGTGATGAAAGATAGATAAGTTTAGCTGCTAGCTTAAAATTTAGCTGCTAGCTTAACCAGATGCAGCCTGTGAGGCCAGGCTAATTTAACTGCTAGCTTAACCAGATGCAGCCTGTGAGGCCAGGCTAATTTATCTGCTAGCTTAACCAGATACAGCCTGTGAGGCCAGGCTAATTTAACTGCTAGCTTAACCAGATGCAGCCTGTGAGGCCAGGCTAATTTAACTGCTAGCTTAACCAGATGCAGACTATAAGGCTGACCTCAGGGCCACTTCCGGCTTAGATCAAAACTACAGTGTTGGTCAACACCACACACACTGGGGCAATAAGACCCAGTCCAAAACTACAGTGTTGGTCAACACCACACACACTGGGGCAATAAGACCCAGTCCAAAACTACAGTGTTGGTCAACACCCACACACTGGGGCAATAAGACCCAGTCCAAAACAACAGTGTTGGTCAACACCACACACACTGGGGCAATAAGACCCAGTCCAAAACAACAGTGTTGGTCAACACCACACACACTGGGGCAATAAGACCCAGTCCAAAACAACAGTGTTGGTCAACACCACACACACTGGGGCAATAAGACCCAGTCCAAAACAACAGTGTTGGTCAACACCACACACACTGGGGCAATAAGACCCAGTCCAAAACAACAGGATGCAAACGGTTTCAGAACAACAGAAGTCACACACATCAAATACCAGAAAACAAGCTGTCACAATAGTCGACGGGCCTACCGGGTTCAAATAGCCCAAAACCTAAACAAGAAACACAAAACAGGTGCAACTAATCGGACAAAACTAAATGAAACAGAAAAGGGGATTGGTGGCAGCTAGTAGGCCGGCCGACGACGACCGCCAGCTGCCCGAACAGGAAGAGGCACCATCTTCGGTGGGATTCGTGACACTCCCATGTCTGGTTATTTTATTAGTAGCACTTTTCACCCCCTGTACAGGTTGTGGCATTTTTACAGCCTGGTACTGGGTTACCTTCAGACAACTCCCCTTAATTCTGTGTGTGTCGTAGACCAAAAACAATTGACACATTTGTGTTTGTGAGAGTCTCCTCTTTCGAAATTGGTGACATATCAGTTTGTAGCTCCAGCGGTTCGGTCTGGACAGTCAGTTTTGTGAGAAGACCTCTTTGAAATTAGGATGTACGAGACAGAGTTCAGATGACTTCCGTAAAGCTTGTGGATGTCGTAGAGCAGGGACGGGCATCTCCAGTCCCTGGGCTCCAGTCCCCGGGCTCCAGTCCCTGGGCTCTAGTCCCTGGGCTCCAGTCCCCGGGCTCCAGACCCCGGGCTCCAGTCCCTGGGCTCCAGTCCCCGGGCTCCAGACCCTGGGCTCCAGTCCCTGGGCTCCAGTCCCCGGGCTCCAGTCCCCGGGCTCCAGACCCCGGGCTCCAGTCCCCAGGCTCCAGTCCCCGGGCTCCAGTCCCCGTCCCTGGCAAACATAACTGATGAAACTAATTGCATTGTTTACTGTAGATCAGTAGACCTGTATCCTCTACTTTATGGAGGAAAAGTGCACATACCATGCCTGTGATATGTGGTTGTCCCACCTATCTATCTGAAGATGAATGCACTGACTGTAATTGGCTCTGGATAAGGGCGTCTGCTAAATGACTAACATGTTAATGTGTGTTAGCTGGAGCTAAAGAAAGACACCAATCAGGCCCTTCCCTTTCGTGGAGCTAAACAACGGCCCGTCCCTTTCATAGAGCTAAACAACGGCCCGTCCCTTTCATAGAGCTAAACAACGGCCCGTCCCTTTCATAGAGCTAAACAACAGCCCGTCCCTTTCATAGAGCTAAACATCAGCCCGTCCCTTTCATAGAGCTAAACAACAGCCCGTCCCTTTCATAGAGCTAAACAACAGCCCGTCCCTTTCATAGAGCTAAACAACGGCCCGTCCCTTTCATAGAGCGAGCTAAACAACGGCCCGTCCCTTTCATAGAGCTAAACAACGGCCCGTCCCTTTCATAGAGCTAAACAACGGCCCGTCCCTTTCATAGAGCTAAACAACGGCCCATCCCTTTCATAAACAACGGCCCGTCCCTTTCATAGAGCTAAACACCGGCCCGTCCCTTTCATAGAGCTAAACAACGGCCCGTCCCTTTCATAGAGCTAAACAACGGCCCGTCCCTTTCATAGAGCTAAACAACGGCCCGTCCCTTTCATAAACAACGGCCCGTCCCTTTCATAGAGCTAAACAACGGCCCGTCCCTTTCATAGAGCTAAACAACGGCCCGTCCCTTTCATAGAGCTAAACAGCGGCCCGTCCCTTTCATAGAGCTAAACAACGGCCCGTCCCTTTCATAGAGCTAAACAACAGCCCGTCCCTTTCATAGAGCTAAACAACGGCCCGTCCCTTTCATAGAGCTAAACAACGGCCCGTCCCTTTCATAAACAACGGCCCGTCCCTTTCATAGAGCTAAACAACGGCCCGTCCCTTTCATAGAGCTAAACAACAGCCCGTCCCTTTCATAGAGCTAAACAACGGCCCGTCCCTTCCATAAACAACGGCCCGTCCCTTTCATAGAGCTAAACAACGGCCCGTCCCTTTCATAGAGCTAAACAACAGCCCGTCCCTTTCATAGAGCTAAACATCAGCCCGTCCCTTTCATAGAGCTAAACAACAGCCCGTCCCTTTCATAGAGCTAAACAACAGCCCGTCCCTTTCATAGAGCTAAACAACAGCCCGTCCCTTTCATAGAGCTAAACAACGGCCCGTCCCTTTCATAGAGCTAAACAACAGCCCGTCCCTTTCATAGAGCTAAACATTTACATTTACATTTAAGTCATTAGCAGACGCTCTTATCCAGAGCGACTTACAAATTGGTGCATACACCTTATGACAACCAGTGGAACAGCCACTTGCATCTAAATCTTGTTGGGGGGGAGGGGGGGGTGAGAAGGATTACTTACCCTATCCTAGGTATTCCTTGAAGAGGTGGGGTTTCAGGTGTCTCCGGAAGGTGGTGATTGACTCCGCTGTCCTGGCGTCGTGAGGGAGTTTGTTCCACCATTGGGGGCCAGAGCAGCGAACAGTTTTGACTGGGCTGAGCGGGAACTGTACTTCCTCAGTGGTAGGGAGGCGAGCAGGCCAGAGGTGGATGAACGCAGTGCCCTTGTTTGGGTGTAGGGCCTGATCAGAGCCTGGAGGTACTGAGGTGCCGTTCCCCTCACAGCTCCGTGGCGAGCACCATGGTCTTGTAGCGGATGCGAGCTTCAACTGGAAGCCAGTGGAGAGAGCGGAGGAGGCGGGGTGACGTGAGAGAACTTGGGAAGGTTGAACACCAGACGGGCTGCGGCGTTCTGGATGAGTTGTAGGGGTTTAATGGCACAGGCAGGGAGCCCAGCCAACAGCGAGTTGCAGTAATCAAGACGGGAGATGACAAGTGCCTGGATTAGGACCTGCGCCGCTTCCTGTGTGAGGCAGGGTCGTACTCTGCGGATGTTGTAGAGCATGAACCTACAGGAACGGGACACCGCCTTGATGTTAGTTGAGAACGTCAGGGTGTTGTCCAGGATCACGCCAAGGTTCTTAGCGCTCTGGGAGGAGGACACAATGGAGTTGTCAACCGTGATGGCGAGATCATGGAACGGGCAGTCCTTCCCCGGGAGGAAGAGGAGCTCCGTCTTGCTGAGGTTCAGCTTGAGGTGGTGATCCGTCATCCACACTGATATGTCTGCCAGACATGCAGAGATGCGATTCGCCACCTGGTCATCAGAAGGGGGAAAGGAGAAGATTAATTGTGTGTCGTCTGCATAGCAATGATAGGAGAGACCATGTGAGGTTATGACAGAGCCAAGTGACTTGGTGTATAGCGAGAATAAGAGAGGGCCTAGAACAGAGCCCTGGGGGACACCAGTGGTGAGAGCGCGTGGTGAGGAGACAGATTCTCGCCACGCCACCTGGTAGGAGCGACCTGTCAGGTAGGACGCAATCCCAAGCGTGGGCCGCGCCGGAGATGCCCAACTCGGAGAGGGTGGAGAGGAGGATCTGATGGTTCACAGTATCGAAGGCAGCCGATAGGTCTAGAAGGATGAGAGCAGAGGAGAGAGAGTTAGCTTTAGCAGTGCGGAGCGCCTCCGTGATACAGAGAAGAGCAGTCTCAGTTGAATGACTAGTCTTGAAACCTGACTGATTTGGATCAAGAAGGTCATTCTGAGAGAGATAGCGGTAGAGCTGGCCAAGGACGGCACGCTCAAGAGTTTTGGAGAGAAAGAGAGAAGGGATACTGGTCTGTAGTTGTTGACATCGGAGGGATCGAGTGTAGGTTTTTTCAGAAGGGTGCAACTCTCGCTCTCTTGAAGACGGGAGGGACGTAGCCAGCGGTCAGGGATGAGTTGATGAGCGAGGTGAGGTAAGGGAGAAGGTCTCCGGAAATGGTCTGGAGAAGAGAGGAGGGGATAGGGTCAAGCGGGCAGGTTGTTGGGCGGCCGGCCGTCACAAGACGCGAGATTTCATCTGGAGAGAGAGGGGAGAAAGAGGTCAGAGCATAGGGTAGGGCAGTGTGAGCAGAACCAGCAGTGTCGTTTGACTTAGCAAGCGAGGATCGGATGTCATCGACCTTCTTTTCAAAATGGTTGACGAAGTCATCTGCAGAGAGGGAGGAGGGAGGGGGGAGGATTCAGGAGGGAGGAGAAGGTGGCAAAGAGCTTCCTAGGGTTAGAGGCAGATGCTTGGAATTTAGAATGGTAGAAAGTGGCTTTAGCAGCAGAGACAGAGGAGGAAAATGTAGAGAGGAGGAGTGAAAGGATGCCAGGTCCGCAGGGAGAGGCGAGTTTTCCTCCATTTCCGCTCGGCTGCCCGGAGCCCTGTTCTGTGAGCTCGCAATGAGTCGTCGAGCCACGGAGGCGGGAGGGGAGGACCGAGCCGGCCTGGAGGATAGGGGACATAGGGAGTCAAAGGATGCAGTAAGGGAGGAGAGGAGGGTTGAGGAGGCAGAATCAGGAGATAGGTTGGAGAAAGTTTGAGCAGAGGGAAGAAGATAGGATGGAAGAGGAGAGAGTAGCGGGGAGAGAGAGCGAAGGTTGGGACGGCGCGATACCATCCAGTAGGGGCAGTGTGGGAAGTGTTGGATGAGAGCGAGAGGGAAAAGGATACAAGGTAGTGGTCGGAGACTTGGAGGGAGTTGCAATGAGGTTAGTGGAAGAACAGCATCTAGTAAAGATGAGGTCAAGCGTATTGCCTGCCTTGTGAGTAGGGGGAAGGTGAGAGGGTGAGGTCAAAAGAGGAGAGGAGTGGAAAGAAGGAGGCAGAGAGGAATGAGTCAAAGGTAGACGGGGAGGTTAAAGTCGCCCAGAACTGTGAGAGGTGAGCCGTCCTCAGGAAAGGAGCTTATCAAGGCATCAAGCTCATTGATGAACTCTCGAGGAACCTGGAGGGCGATAAATGATAAGGATGTTAAGCTTGAAAGGGCTGGTAACTGTGACAGCATGGAATTCAAAGGAGGCAATAGACAGATGGGTAAGGGGAGAAAGAGAGAAAGACCACTTGGGAGAGATGAGGATCCCGGTGCCACCACCCGCTGACCAGAAGCTCTCGGGGTGTGCGAGAACACGTGGGCGGACGAGGAGAGAGCAGTAGGAGTAGCAGTGTTATCTGTGGTGATCCATGTTTCCGTCAGTGCCAAGAAGTCAAGGGACTGGAGGGAGGCATAGGCTGAGATGAACTCTGCCTTGTTGGCCGCAGATTGGCAGTTCCAGAGGCTACCAGAGACCTGGAACTCCACGTGGGTCGTACGCGCTGGGACCACCAGGTTAGGGTGGTCGCGGCCACGCGGTGTGGAGCGTTTGTATGGTCTGTGCAGAGAGGAGAGAACAGGGATAGACAGACACATAGTTGACAGGCTACAGAAAAGGCTACGCTAATGCAAGGAAATTGGAATGACAAGCGGACTACACGTCTCGAATGTTCAGAAAGTTAAGCTTACGTAGCAAGAATCTTATTGACTAAAATGATTAAAATGATACAGTACTGCTAAAGTAGGCTAGCTGGCAGTAGCTGCGTTGTTGACACTACACTAATCAAGTCGTTCCGTTGAGTGTAATAATTTCTACAGTGCTGCTATTCGGGGGCTAGCTGGCTAGCTAGCAGTGTTGTTTACGTTACGTTGAGTTAAAAGAACGACAATAGCTGGCTAGCTAACCTAGGAAATCGGTCTAGACTACACAATTATCTTTGAAACAAAGACGGCTATGTAGCTAGCTATGTAGCTAGCTACGATCAAACAAATCAAACCGTTGTACTGTAATGAAATGAAAATGTGATACTACCTGTGAATGCGACCGGGTTGTTGAGTTCTATTCAGTAGACGTTGGCTAGCTGTTAGCTGTTAGCTGTTGGCTAGCTAGCAGAGTCTCTACGTTAAGGACGACAAATAGCTGGCTAGCGAACCTCAGTGAATTAAGATAATCACTCCAAGGCTACACACACTAAACTACACAATTATCTTGGAAACAAAGACAGCTATGTAGCTAGCTAACACTGAACTAATCAAGTCGTACAGTTGAGTGAATAGCACTACAGTGATGCTAATCTGTGTGCGTTAGCTAGCGTTGCTAGCTCCTGGGCGAATAGCAGTGAAGGCTACGTTAGGGCGACGAAATACGAAATACGATAATTATGCAATTATCTCTGATACAAGGACGGCTATGTAGCTAGCTAAGAAGAATGGCTAAGATTATGTAGCTAGCTAACAGTAAACTAATCAAGTCGTACAGTTGAGTGAATAGCACTACAGTGATGCTAATCTGTGTGCGTTAGCTAGCGTTTGCTAGCTCCTGGGCGAATAGCAGTGAAGGCTACGTTAGGGCGACGAAATACGATAATTATGCAATTATCTCTGATACAAGGACGGCTATGTAGCTAGCTAAGAAGAATTGCTAAGATTAGACAAATCAACCGTTGTACTATAATGAAATGTAATGAAAAAGTTATACAACCTGCAGAGCGAAGTGCGAATGCGACCGCTCGCTCCAACCGGAACCGGAACCGAACAGCCCGTCTCTTTCATAGAGCTAAACAACGGCCCATCCCTTTCATAGAGCTAAACAACGGCCCGTCCCTTTCATAGAGCTAAACAACGGCCCGTCCCTTTCATAAACAACGGCCCGTCCCTTTCATAGAGCTAAACACCGGCCCGTCCCTTTCATAGAGCTAAACAACGGCCCGTCCCTTTCATAGAGCTAAACAACGGCCCGTCCCTTTCATAGAGCTAAACAACGGCCCGTCCCTTTCATAAACAACGGCCCGTCCCTTTCATAGAGCTAAACAACGGCCCGTCCCTTTCATAGAGCTAAACAACGGCCCGTCCCTTTCATAGAGCTAAACAACAGCCCGTCCCTTTCATAGAGCTAAACAACGGCCCGTCCCTTTCATAGAGCTAAACAACAGCCCGTCCCTTTCATAGAGCTAAACAACAGCCCGTCCCTTTCATAGAGCTAAACAACAGCCCGTCCCTTTCATAAACAACGGCCCGTCCCTTTCATAGAGCTAAACAACGGCCCGTCCCTTTCATAGAGCTAAACAACAGCCCGTCCCTTTCATAGAGATAAACAACGGCCCGTCTCTTTCATAAACAACGGCCCGTCCCTTTCATAGAGCTAAACAACAGCCCGTCCCTTTCATAGAGCTAAACATCAGCCCATCCCTTTCATAGAGCTAAACAACAGCCCGTCCCTTTCATAGAGCTAAACAACAGCCCGTCCCTTTCGTAGACAACGGCCCGTCCCTTTCATAGAGCTAAACAACGGCCCGTCCCTTTCATAGAGCTAAACAACGGCCCGTCCCTTTCATAGAGCTAAACAACGGCCCGTCCCTTTCATAAACAATGGCCAGTCCCTTTCATAAACAACAGCCGGTCCCTTTCATAGAGCTGTTGTTCATTGGTTAGAGCTCTAACCAATAGTGCAAAAAAGGTGTTAGGTGAACAATAGGTAAGTAAAGAAATAAAACAACAGTAAAAAGACAGGCTATAAACAGTAGAGAGGTTATATACAGTAGAGAGGCTATATACAGTAGAGGCTATATACAGTAGATGCTATATACAGTAGAGAGACTATATGCAGTAGAGAGGCTATATACAGTAGAGGCTATATACAGTAGTGAGGCTATATACAGTAGAGAGACTATATACAGTAGAGAGGCTATATACAGTAGAGAGGCTATATACAGTAGAGTGACTATATACAGTAGAGGCTATATACAGTAGAGAGGCTATATACAGTAGAGAGACTATATACAGTTGAGAGGCTATATACAGTAGAGAGACTATATACAGTAGTGAGACTATACACAGTAGAGAGGCTATATACAGTAGAGAGGCTATATACAGTAGAGAGACTATATACAGTAGAGGCTATATACAGTAGAGAGACTATATACAGTATAGAGGCTCTATACAGTAGAGGCTATATACAGTAGAGAGACTATATGCAGTAGAGAGGCTATATACAGTAGAGGCTATATACAGTAGTGAGGCTATATACAGTAGAGAGGCTACATACAGTAGAGAGGCTATATACAGTAGAGGCTATATACAGTAGAGAGGCTATATACAGTAGAGGGGTTATATACAGTAGAGAGGTTATATACAGTAGAGAGGTTATATACAGTAGAGGCTATATACAGTAGAGAGGCTATATACAGTAGAGAGGCTATATACAGTAGAGATACTATATACAGTAGAGAGGCTATAAACAGTAGAGAGGTTATATACAGTAGAGAGGCTATATACAGTAGAGAGGCTATATACAGTAGAGGCTATATACAGTAGAGAGGCTATATACAGTAGAGGCTATATACAGTAGTGAGGCTATATACAGTAGAGGGATTATATACAGTAGAGAGGTTATATACAGTAGAGAGGCTATATACAGTAGAGAGGCTATATACAGTAGAGATACTATATACAGTAGAGAGACTATATACAGTAGAGAGGCTATATACAGTAGAGAGGCTATATACAGTAGAGGGGCTATATACAGCAGAGAGGCTATATACAGTAGAGAGGCTATATATAGTAGAGAGGCTATATACAGTAGAGAGGTTATATACAGTAGAGAGGCTATATACAGTAGAGAGGCTATAAACAGTAGATAGACTATATACAGTAGAGAGGCTATATACAGTAGAGGCTATAAACAGTAGAGACGCTATATACAGTAGAGAGGCTATATACAGTAGTGAGGCTATATACAGTAGAGGCTATATACAGTAGAGAGGCTATATACAGTAGAGGCTATATACAATAGATAGGCTATATACAGTAGAGAGGCTATATACAGTAGAGAGGCTATATACAGTAGAGAGGCTATATACAGTAGAGGCTATATACAGTAGAGAGGCTATATACAGTAGAGAGACTATATACAGTTGAGAGGCTATATACAGTAGAGAGACTATATACAGTAGTGAGACTATACACAGTAGAGAGGCTATATACAGTAGAGAGGCTATATACAGTAGAGAGACTATATACAGTAGAGGCTATATACAGTAGAGAGACTATATACAGTATAGAGGCTCTATACAGTAGAGGCTATATACAGTAGAGAGACTATATGCAGTAGAGAGGCTATATACAGTAGAGGCTATATACAGTAGTGAGGCTATATACAGTAGAGAGGCTACATACAGTAGAGAGGCTATATACAGTAGAGAGGCTATATACAGTAGAGAGGCTATATACAGTAGAGGCCATATACAGTAGAGAGGCTATATACAGTAGAGGCTATATACAGTAGAGAGGCTATATACAGTAGAGGGGTTATATACAGTAGAGAGGTTATATACAGTAGAGAGGTTATATACAGTAGAGGCTATATACAGTAGAGAGGCTATATACAGTAGAGAGGCTATATACAGTAGAGATACTATATACAGTAGAGAGGCTATAAACAGTAGAGAGGTTATATACAGTAGAGAGGCTATATACAGTAGAGAGGCTATATACAGTAGAGGCTATATACAGTAGTGAGGCTATATACAGTAGAGGGGTTATATACAGTAGAGATGCTATATACAGTAGAGAGGCTATATACAGTAGAGGCTATATACAGTAGTGAGGCTATATACAGTAGAGGGATTATATACAGTAGAGAGGTTATATACAGTAGAGAGGCTATATACAGTAGAGAGGCTATATACAGTAGAGATACTATATACAGTAGAGAGACTATATACAGTAGAGAGGCTATATACAGTAGAGAGGCTATATACAGTAGAGAGGCTATATACAGTAGAGGGGCTATATACAGCAGAGAGGCTATATACAGTAGAGAGGCTATATATAGTAGAGAGGCTATATACAGTAGAGAGGTTATATACAGTAGAGAGGCTATATACAGTAGAGAGGCTATAAACAGTAGATAGACTATATACAGTAGAGAGGCTATATACAGTAGAGGCTATAAACAGTAGAGACGCTATATACAGTAGAGAGGCTATATACAGTAGTGAGGCTATATACAGTAGAGAGGCTATATACAGTAGAGAGGCTATATACAGTAGAGGCTATATACAATAGATAGGCTATATACAGTAGAGAGGCTATATACAGTAGAGAGGCTATATACAGTAGAGGCTATATACAATAGATAGGCTATATACAGTAGAGAGGCTATATACAGTAGAGAGACTATATACAGTAGAGAGACTATATACAGTAGAGGCTATATACAGTAGAGAGGCTATATACAGTAGAGGGGTTATATACAGTAGAGAGGTTATATACAGTAGAGAGGTTATATACAGTAGAGGCTATATACAGTAGAGAGGCTATATACAGTAGAGAGGCTATATACAGTAGAGATACTATATACAGTAGAGAGGCTATAAACAGTAGAGAGGTTATATACAGTAGAGAGGCTATATACAGTAGAGAGGCTATATACAGTAGTGAGGCTATATACAGTAGAGGGGTTATATACAGTAGAGATGCTATATACAGTAGAGAGGCTATATACAGTAGAGGCTATATACAGTAGTGAGGCTATATACAGTAGAGGGATTATATACAGTAGAGAGGTTATATACAGTAGAGAGGCTATATACAGTAGAGAGGCTATATACAGTAGAGATACTATATACAGTAGAGAGACTATATACAGTAGAGAGGCTATATACAGTAGAGGCTATATACAGTAGAGAGGCTATATACAGTAGAGGGGCTATATACAGTAGAGGGGCTATATACAGCAGAGAGGCGATATACAGTAGAGAGGCTATATATAGTAGAGAGGCTATATACAGTAGAGAGGTTATATACAGTAGAGAGGCTATATACAGTAGAGAGGCTATAAACAGTAGAGAGACTATATACAGTAGAGAGGCTATATACAGTAGAGGCTATAAACAGTAGAGAGACTATATACAGTAGAGAGGCTATATACAGTAGAGGCTATATACAGTAGAGGCTATAAACAGTAGAGACGCTATATACAGTAGAGAGGCTATATACAGTAGTGAGGCTATATACAGTAGAGAGGCTATATACAGTAGAGAGGCTATATACAGTAGAGGCTATATACAATAGATAGGCTATATACAGTAGAGAGGCTATATACAGTAGAGAGGCTATATACAGTAGAGAGGCTATATACAGTAGAGGCTATATACAATAGATAGGCTATATACAGTAGAGAGGCTATATACAGTAGAGAGACTATATACAGTAGAGAGGCTATATACAGTAGAGGCTATATACAGTAGAGAGGCTATATACAGTAGAGAGGCTATATACAGTAGAGAGGCTATATACAGTAGAGAGACTATATACAGTAGAGAGGCTATATACAGTAGAGAGGCAATATACAGTAGCAAGACTATATACAGTAGAGAGGCTATAACAGTAGAGAGGTTATATACAGTAGAGAGACTATATACAGTAGAGAGGCTACATACAGTAGAGAGGCTATAAACAGTAGTGAGGCTATATACAGTAGCGAGACTACATACAGTAGAGAGGCTATAAACAGTAGTGAGGCTATAACAGTAGAGACTATATACAGTAGAGAGGCTATATACAGTAGAGAGGCTATATACAGTAGAGAGACTATATACAGTAGAGAGGCTATATACAGTAGAGAGGCTATATACAGTAGAGAGACTATATACAGTAGAGAGACTATATACAGTAGAGAGGCTATATACAGTAGAGAGGCTATATACAGTAGAGAGACTATATACAGTAGAGAGGCTATATACAGTAGAGAGGCTATATACAGTAGAGAGACTATATACAGTAGAGAGGCTATATACAGTAGAGAGGGTATATACAGTAGAGAGGCTGTAAAAGTAGCGAGGCTATAAACAGTAGAGAGGCTATATACAGTAGAGAGGCTATATACAGTAGAGAGACTATATACAGTAGAGAGGCTATATACAGTAGAGAGATTATATACAGTAGAGAGGCTATATACAGTAGAGAGGCTATATACAGTAGAGAGGTTATATACAGTAGAGAGGCTATATACAGTAGAGAGGCTATATACAGTAGAGAGGCTATATACAGTAGAGAGGCTATATACAGTAGAGAGACTATATACAGTAGAGAGGCTATATACAGTAGAGAGGCTATATACAGTAGAGAGGCTATATACAGTAGAGAGGCTACATTCAGTAGAGAGGCTATATACAGTAGAGAGACTATATACAGTAGAGAGGCTATATACAGTAGAGAGGCTATATACAGTAGAGAGGGTATATACAGTAGAGAGGCTATATACAGTAGAGAGGCTATATACAGTAGAGAGGCTGTAAAAGTAGCGAGGCTATAAACAGTAGAGAGGCTATATACAGTAGAGAGGCTATATACAGTAGAGAGGCTATATACAGTAGAGAGGATATATACAGTAGAGGCTGTATACAGTAGAGAGACTATATACAGTAGAGAGGCTATATACAGTAGAGAGGCTGTAAAAGTAGCGAGGCTATATACAGTAGAGAGATTATATACAGTAGAGAGGCTATATACAGTAGAGAGGCTATATACAGTAGAGAGGTTATATACAGTAGAGAGGCTACATACAGTAGAGAGGCTATATACAGTAGTGAGGCTATATACAGTAGAGAGGCTATATACAGTAGAGAGGTTATATACAGTAGAGAGGCTACATACAGTAGAGAGGCTGTAAAAATAGCGAGGCCGTTGTAAAAGTAAGCATTTCACCTGTTGTATTCGGCGCAAGTGACAAAAATTGACAAAAAAAATACCAATGTTTTAATCATTATAAAACAATTGTAAAAAATGACACGGCGGCGACCCATGGACCCTTTTATGTTTAATGACTTTTGGTTTCTCTGTTGGCATAATAACCATATTGAGCATTTTGATAACCAGCGGCTCCCCTACCAAGATGGGTCGACCCGGTTTCTCTGCTGGCATAATAACCATATTGAGCATTCTGATAACCAGCGGCTCCCCTACCAAGATGGGTCGACCCGGTTTCTCTGCTGGCATAATAACCATATTGAGCATTTTGATAACCAGCGGCTCCCCTACCAAGATGGGCCGACCCGGTTTCTCTGCTGGCATAATAACCATATTGAGCATTTTGATAACCAGCGGCTCCCCTACCAAGATGGGCCGACCCGGTTTCTCTGTTGGCATAATAACCATATTGAGCATTCTGATAACCAGCGGCTCCCCTACCAAGATGGGCCGACCCGGTTTCTCTGCTGGCATAATAACCATATTGAGCATTTTGATAACCAGCGGCTCCCCTACCAAGATGGGCCGACCCGGTTTCTCTGTTGGCATAATAACCATATTGAGCATTTTGATAACCAGCGGCTCCCCTACCAATATGGGCCGACCCGGTTTCTCTGTTGGCATAATAACCATATTGAGCATTTTGATAACCAGCGGCTCCCCTACCAAGATGGGCCGACCCGGTTTCTCTGTTGGCATAATAACCATATTGAGCATTCTGATAACCAGCGGCTCCCCTACCAAGATGGGCCGACCCGGTTTCTCTGTTGGCATAATAACCATATTGAGCATTTTGATAACCAGCGGCTCCCCTACCAAGATGGGCCGACCCGGTTTCTATGTTGGCATAATAACCATATTGAGCATTTTGATAACCAGCGGCTCCCCTACCAAGATGGGCCGACCCGGTTTCTCTGTTGGCATAATAACCATATTCAGCATTTTGATAACCAGCGGCTCCCCTACCAAGATGGGCCGACCCGGTTTCTATGTTGGCATAATAACCATATTGAGCATTTTGATAACCAGCGGCTCCCCTACCAAGATGGGCCGACACGGTTTCTCTGTTGGCATAATAACCATATTGAGCATTTTGATAACCAGCGGCTCCCCTACCAAGATGGGCCGACCCGGTTTCTATGTTGGCATAATAACCATATTGAGCATTTTGATAACCAGCGGCTCCCCTACCAAGATGGGCCGACACGGTTTCTCTGTTGGCATAATAACCATATTGAGCATTTTGATAACCAGCGGCTCCCCTACCAAGATGGGCCGACCCGGTTTCCTGATTGGCTGAGCTGAGGTGCCACGAATTTACAGGGGACCAGGGGCCGTCCCAGATACAGGGGACCAGGGGCCGTCCCAGGTACAGGGGACCAGGGGCCGTCCCAGATACAGGGGACCAGGGGCCGTCCCAGGTACAGGGGACCAGGGGCCGTCCCAGATACAGGGGACCAGGGACCGTCCCAGATACAGGGGACCAGGGGCCGTCCCAGGTACAGGGGACCAGGGGCCGTCCCAGATACAGGGGACGAGGGGCCGTTCCGTACCAGGTACAGGGGCCGTCCCAGATACAGGGGACCAGGGGCCGTCCCGTACCAGGTACAGGGGCCGTCCCAGATACAGGGGACCAGGGGCCGTCCCAGGTACAGGGGACCAGGGGCCGTCCCAGGTACAGGGGACCAGGGGCCGTCCCAGATACAGGGGACCAGGGGCCGTCCCAGATACAGGGGACCAGGGGCCGTCCCAGGTACAGGGGACCAGGGGCCGTTCCGTACCAGGTACAGGGGCCGTCCCAGATACAGGGGACCAGGGGCCGTCCCAGGTACAGGGGACCAGGGGCCGTCCCAGGTACAGGGGACCAGGGGCCGTCCCAGGTACAGGGGACCAGGGGCCGTTCCGTACCAGGTACAGGGGCCGTCCCAGGTACAGGGGACCAGGGGCCGTCCCAGGTACAGGGGACCAGGGGCCGTCCCAGGTACAGGGGACCAGGGGCCGTTCTGTACCAGGTACAGGGGACCAGGGGCCGTCCCAGGTACAGGGGACCAGGGGCCGTTCTGTACCAGGTACAGGGGCCGTCCCAGATACAGGGGACCAGGGGCCGTCCCAGGTACAGGGGACCAGGGGCCGTTCTGTACCAGGTACAGGGGCCGTCCCAGATACAGGGGACCAGGGGCCGTCCCAGGTACAGGGGACCAGGGGCCGTTCTGTACCAGGTACAGGGGCCGTCCCAGATACAGGGGACCAGGGGCCGTCCCAGGTACAGGGGACCAGGGGCCGTTCTGTACCAGGTACAGGGGCCGTCCCAGATACAGCGGACCAGGGGCCGTCCCAGATACACGGGACCAGGGGCCGTCCCAGATACAGGGGACCAGGGGCCGTCCCAGGTACAGGGGACCAGGGGCCGTCCCAGGTACAGGGGACCAGGGGCCGTTCTGTACCAGGTACAGGGGCCGTCCCAGGTACAGGGGACCAGGGGCCGTTCCGTACCAGGTACAGGGGCCGTCCCAGATACAGGGGACCAGGGGCCGTCCCAGATACACGGGACCAGGGGCCGTCCCAGATACAGGGGACCAGGGGCCGTCCCAGATATAGGGGACTCGAGGCCGTCCCAGATACAGGGGACCAGGGGCCGTCCCAGATACAGGGGACTAGAGGCCGTCCCAGATACAGGGGACTAGAGGCCGTCCCAGATACAGGGGACCAGGGGCCGTCTCAGATACACGGGACCAGGGGCCGTCCCAGATACAGGGGACCAGGGGCCGTCCCAGATACAGGGGACTAGAGGCCGTCCCAGATACAGGGGACTAGAGGCCGTCCCAGATACAGGGGACTAGGGGCAGTCCCAGATACAGGGGACCAGGGGCCGTCCCAGATACACGGGACCAGGGGCCGTCCCAGATACATGGGACTAGGGGCCGTCCCAGATACAGGGGACTAGGGGCAGTCCCAGATACAGGGGACCAGGGGCCGTCCAAGGTACATTGGACCAGGGGCCGTCCCAGATACAGGGGACCAGGGGCCGTCCCAGATACAGGGGACCATAATCTCCACCCGGCACAGCCAAAAGAGGACTGGCCACCCCACATATGCTCTCTCTAATTCTCTCTTTCTTTCTCTCTCTCTCGGAGGACCTGAGCCCTAGGACAGTGCCCCAGGACTACCTGACATGATGGCTCCTTGCTGTCCCCATTCCACCTGACTGCTGCTGCTCCAGTTTCAACTGTTCTGCCTTATTATTATTCGACCATGCTGGTCATTTATGAACATTTGAACATCTTGGTCATGTTCTGTTATAATCTCTACCCGGCACAGCCAGAAGAGGACTGGCCACCCCACATAGCCCGGTTCCTCTCTAGGTTTCTTCCTAGGTTTTGGCCTTTCTAGGGAGTTTTTCCTAGCCACCGTGCTTTTACACCTGCATTGTTTGCTGTTTGGGGTTTTAGGCTGGGTTTCTGTACAGCACTTTGAGATATCAGCTGATGTACGAAGGGCTATATAAATAAATTTGATTTGATTTGATTTGACCAGGGGCCGTCCCAGATACACGGGACTAGGGGCCGTCCCAGATACAGGGGACCAGGGGCCGTCCCTGATACAGGAGACCAGGGGCCGTCCCGTACCAGGTACAGGGGCCGTGCCAGATACAGGGGACTAGGGGATGTCCCAGATACATGGGACCAGGGGCCGTCCCAGATACAGGGGACCAGGGGTCGTCCCAGATACAGGGGACCAGGGGCCGTCCCAGATACAGGGGACCAGGGGCCGTCCCAGATACAGAGGACTAGGGTCCGTCCCAGATACAGGGGACTAGGGGCCGTCCCAGATACAGGGGACTAGGGGCCGTCCCAGATACAGGGGACTAGGGGCCGTCCCGTACCAGGTACAGGGAACCAGGGGCCGTCCGTTGCCAGGTACAGGGGGCGTCCCAGATACAGGGGACCAGGGGCCGTCCCAGGTACAGGGAACCAGGGGCCGTCCCAGGTATAGGGGACAAGGCGCCGTCCCGTACCAGGTACAGGGAACTAGGGGCCATCCCACATACATAGGACTAGGGGCCGTCCCTTACCTGGTACAGGGGACATCCCAGATACAGGGGACCAGGGGCCGTCCCAGGTACAGGGGACCAGAGGCCGTCCCAGATACAGGGGACTAGAGGCCGTCCCAGATACAGGGGACCAGGGGCCGTCCCAGATACAGGGGACCAGGGGCCGTCCCAGATACAGGGGACCGGGGGCCGTCCCAGATACAGGGGACCGGGGGGCCGTCCCAGATACAGGCGACCGGGGGCCGTCCCAGATACAGGGGACCAGGGGCCGTCCCAGATACAGGGGACTAGGGGCCGTCCCAGATACAGGAGACCAGGGGCCGTCCCAGATACAGGGGACCAGGGGCCGTCCCAGATACAGGGGACTAGGGGCCGTCCCAGATACAGGGGACCAGGGGCCGTCCCAGATACAGGGGACTAGGGGCCGTCCCAGATACAGGGGACCAGAGGCCGTCCCAGATACAGGGGACTAGGGGCCGTCCCAGATACAGGGGACCAGGGGCCGTCCCAGATACAGGGGACTAGGGGCCGTCCCAGATACAGGGGACTAGGGGCCGTCCCAGATACAGGGGACCAGGGGCCGTCCCAGATACAGGGGACCAGGGGCCGTCCCAGATACAGGAGACCAGGGGCCGTCCCAGATACAGGAGACTAGGGGCCGTCCTGTCCCAGGTACAGGGGACCAGGGGCCGTCCTAGATACAGGAGACTAGGGGCCGTCCCAGATACAGGGGACTAGGGGCCGTCCCAGATACAGGGGACCAGGGGCCGTCCCAGATACAGGGACTAGGGGCCGTCCCAGATACAGGGGACTAGGGGCCGTCCCAGATACAGGGGACCAGGGGCCTTCTCAGATACAGGGGACCAGGGGCCGTCCCAGATACAGGAGACCAGGGGCCGTCCCAGATACAGGAGACTAGGGGCCGTCCTGTCCCAGGTACAGGGGACCAGGGGCCGTCCCAGATACAGGAGACTAGGGGCCGTCCCAGATACAGGGGACCGGGGGCCGTCCCAGATACAGGGGACCAGGGGCCGTCCCAGATACAGGGGACCAGGGGCCGTCCCAGATACAGGGGACCAGGGGCCGTCCCAGATACAGGAGACCAGGGGCCGTCCCAGATACAGGGGACCAGAGGCCGTCCCAGATACAGGGGACTAGGGGCCGTCCCAGATACAGGGGACCAGGGGCCGTCCCAGATACAGGGGACTAGGGGCCGTCCCAGATACAGGGGACTAGGGGCCGTCCCAGATACAGGGGACCAGGGGCCTTCCCAGATACAGGGGACCAGGGGCCGTCCCAGATACAGGAGACCAGGGGCCGTCCCAGATACAGGAGACTAGGGGCCGTCCTGTCCCAGGTACAGGGGACCAGGGGCCGTCCCAGATACAGGAGACTAGGGGCCGTCCCAGATACAGGGGACCGGGGGCCGTCCCAGATACAGGGGACCGGGGGCCGTCCCAGATACAGGGGACCAGGGGCCGTCCCAGATACAGGGGACCAGGGGCCGTCCCAGATACAGGAGACCAGGGGCCGTCCCAGATACAGGGGACCAGGGGCCGTCCCAGATACAGGAGACCAGGGGCCGTCCCAGATACAGGAGACCAGGGGCCGTCCCAGGTACAGGGGACCAGGGGCCGTCCCAGATACAGGGGACCAGGGGCCGTCCCAGATACAGGGGACCAGGGGCCGACCCAGATACAGGGGACCGGGGGCCATCCCAGATACAGGGGACCAGGGGCCGTCCCAGATACAGGGGACTAGGGGCCGTAACAGGTACAGGAATGAATACTAAGTGGTGATCTAGTCCTCTATACTGTGTACTGAATATTAAGTGGTGATCTAGTCCTCTGTACTGTGTACTGAATATTAAGTGGTGATCTAGTCCTCTGTACTGTGTACTGAATATCAAGTGGTGATCTAGTCCTCTGTACTGTGTACTGAATATTAAGTGTTGATCTAGTCCTCTGTACTGTGTACTGAATATCAGGTGGTGATCTAGTCCTCTATACTGTGTACTGAATATTAAGTGGCTATCTAGTCCTCTGCACTGTGTACTGAATACGAAGTGTTGATCTAGTCCTCTATACTGTGTACTGAATACTAAGTGGTGATCTAGTCCTCTGTACTGTGTAATGAATATTAAGTGTTGATCTAGTCCTCTGTACTGTGTACTGAATACTAAGTGTTGATCTAGTCCTCTGTACTGTGTACTGAATACTAAGTGTTGATCTAGTCCTCTGTATGTACTGTGTACTGAATACTAAGTGGTGATCTAGTCCTCTGTACTGTGTAATGAATATTAAGTGTTGATCTAGTCCTCTGTACTGTGTACTGAATACTAAGTGTTGATCTAGTCCTCTGTACTGTGTACTGAATACTAAGTGTTGATCTAGTCCTCTGTATGTACTGTGTACTGAATATCAAGTGGTGATCTAGTCCTCTGTACTGTGTACTGAATATTAAGTGTTGATCTAGTCCTCTGTATGTACTGTGTACTGAATACTAAGTGTTGATCTAGTCCTCTGTATATACTGTGTACTGAATATCAAGTGGTGATCTAGTCCTCTGTACTGTGTACTGAATATCAAGTGGTGATCTAGTCCTCTGTATGTACTGTGTACTGAATATTAAGTGTTGATCTAGTCCTCTGTACTGTGTACTGAATATCAAGTGGTTATCTAGTCCTCTGTACTGTGTACTGAATATCAAGTGGTTATCTAGTCCTCTGTATGTACTGTGTACTGAATATTAAGTGTTGATCTAGTCCTCTGTACTGTGTACTGAATATCAAGTGGTGATCTAGTCCTCTGTACTGTGTACTGAATATCAAGTGGTGATCTAGTCCTCTGTACTGTGTACTGAATATTAAGTGTTGATCTAGTCCTCTGTACTGTGTACTGAATATCAAGTGGTTATCTAGTCATCTGTACTGTGTACTGAATATCAAGTGGTTATCTAGTCCTCTGTATGTACTGTGTACTGAATATCAAGTGGGGATCTAGTCCTCTGTACTGTGTACTGAATACTAAGTGGGGATCTAGTCCTCTGTACTGTGTACTGAATACTAAGTGGGGATCTAGTCCTCTGTACTGTGTACTGAATACTAAGTGGTGATCTAGTCCTCTATACTGTGTACTGAATACTAAGTGTTGATCTAGTCCTCTGTACTGTGTACTGAATACTAAGTGGTGATCTAGTCCTCTGTACTGTGTACTGAATACTAAGTGTTGATCTAGTCCTCTGTACTGTGTACTGAATACTAAGTGGGGATCTAGTCCTCTGTACTGTGTACTGAATACTAAGTGTTGATCTAGTCCTCTGTACTGTGTACTGAATACTAAGTGGGGATCTAGTCCTCTGTACTGTGTACTGAATACTAAGTGTTGATCTAGTCCTCTGTACTGTGTACTGAATACTAAGTGGGGATCTAGTCCTCTGTACTGTGTACTGAATACTAAGTGGGGATCTAGTCCTCTGTACTGTGTACTGAATACTAAGTGGTTGAACATTATATCTTTATGTTCTGCTTCGTGCTGCTTGTCACAACCCTTGGGGGATTGTAATGGTAAGAAGTGGGGCGGTGTTACTCCAAGCATGGTCTCTGTTATTATGACAGAGTCAGAACCACCCTGGAGAGGCTGTTTTGAATAGACTGAAGGTGTGAATTAAAACTCTTCCACAGAGTGCCTCAAAGACTGTGACCTTTTGATGAGGAAAACAAGTTTGATGTTTGAAATGTTAGTTTCCTCTGTCACCAGTACACAGGCTGACTGAAGTACACAGCCTGACTGAAGTACACAGGCTGAGTGAAGTACACAGGCTAAGTGAAGTACACAGGCTGACTGAAGTACACAGGCTGAGTGAAGTACACAGCCTGAGTGAAGTACACAGCCTGACTGAAGTACACAGGCTGAGTGAAGTACACAGGCTGAGTGAAGTACACAGGCTGACTGAAGTACACAGGCTGAGTGAAGTACACAAGCTGAGTGAAGTACACAGGCTGAGTGAAGTACACAGGTTGACTGAAGTACACAGGCTGAGTGAAGTACACCCAACTGGTGTCAGAACTGTCTCTAGACTGTAGTTCTTTGAGTTGGTGTTGGTGCTGCTGGTGTTGGTGCTACTGGTGGTGGTGTTGCTGATGGTGGTGGTGGTGGTGCCACTGGTGGTGCTGGTGGTGGTGGTGGTGCTACTGGTGGTGGTGTTGCTGATGGTGGTGGTGGTGGTGCCACTGGTGGTGCTGGTGGTGGTGGTGGTGCTACTGGTGGTGGTGGTGGTGCTGGTAATGGTGGTGCTGCTGCTGGTGGTGGTGTTGCTGGTAATGGTGGTGCTACTGGTGGTGGTGGCGCTACTCGTGGTGCTGCAGGTGCTGCTGGTGGTGGTGCCACTGGTGGTGCTGCTGGTGGTGGTGGTGCTACTGGTGGTGGTGGTGCTGGTAATGGTGGTGCTGCTGCTGGTGGTGGTGCTGCTGCTGGTGGTGGTGCTGCTGCTGGTGGTGGTGGTGCTGGTAATGGTGGTGCTACTGTTGGTGGTGGCGCTACTGGTGGTGCTGCTGCTGGTGGTGGTGGTGCTTCTGGTGCTGCTGGTGGTGGTGGTGCTACTGATGGTGGTGATGCTACTGGTGGTGCTGCTGCTGCTGGTGCTGGTGCTGCTGCTGGTGCTGCTGGTGCTCCTGGTGGTGGTGCTGGTGGTGGTGGTAGTGCTACTAGTGGTTCTGGTAGTGGTGATGCTACTGGTGGTGCTGCTGCTGCTGGTGGTGGTGTTGGTGCTGCTGATGGTGGTGCCACCAGCAGTAGAACAATTAGCACCAACACCAGAACCATCAGCACCATCACCACCAGAACCACCACCACCACTACCACAGATCAGCAGCACCACCACCAGAACCATCAGCACCACCACCACCAGAACCATCAGCACCACCACCACCAGAACCAGCACCACCACTACCACAGATCAGCAGCACCACCACCAGAACCAGCGGCACCACCACCACAGATCAGCAGCACCACCACCAGAACCAGCAGCACCACCACCAGAACCAGCAGCACCACCACCACAGATCAGCAGCACCACAGATGAGCAGCACCAACACCACTACCAGCAGCACCACCACCACAGATCAGCAGCACCAACACCACTGCCAGCAGCACCACCACCACAGATCAGCAGCACCACAGATGAGCAGCACCAACACCACTGCCAGCAGCACCACCACCACAGATCAGCAGCACCACCACCAGAACCAGCAGCACCACCACCACAGATCAGCAGCACCAACACCACTGCCAGCAGCAGAAGCCACCGTCCCTGGTCGCTGTTATCTCTCTGTAACGTCAATAAGAGCATCATGTAGTGAGTAACCTAACCTTTAATCAGATGAGACATGTTCATTTCTGGTTTGAATTAGCCTCCCCCTCACTGTGCCCCTGGAGACGTCCCCAGGAGACCCTGTAGTACAGGATCCAGCAGCATGTTAGTGGGCTGTTCCATAATGGTGAAACCTTCTGACCCTCTCCTCCTCCTCTCCCACCTCTTATCCTCTGCTCATCTCCTCTCCCATCCTACCTCCTCTCCTCTCCCACCCCCTCTCCTCTCCCATCCCATCCCCTCTCCCATCCCCTCTCACAAGCCCTCTCCTCTCCCACCCCCTCTCATGTCCCACCCCCTCTCCTCTCCCATCCCACTGTCAGGACCCGGTTACGAACCCGGGTCTCCGGAGTGAGAAACAGTCACTTAACCAACTGAGCCACGAATAGTTGGCCACAAGAACAAAGGTAATCCTCCAAGACAAAAAGCCTAAAAAAATACTCAAAAACAAACAAACAAGAACAAAAAACAGAATTCCACAAGAGAGTCCACCGGGATCAACAAGAGTTCACAGAGTACTAGGGCTGGGTGCTAACATACAAACACAGAGCAAAGGACTGAGGAAAACAAAGGGTTTAAATACAATCAGGGGAAACGAGGCACAGGTGCAAATAATAATGGGGATCAAGGGAAAACAAAAGGTCAAAAGGCACAATGGGGGCATCTAGTGACCAAAAACCGGAACAACCCTGGCCAAATCCTGACAGAATCCCCCCCCTAGGAACGGCTCCTGGCGTTCCTACCAGCTCTCTCAGGGTGGAGGGCCCTGAACTGACGAATGAGGTCAGGGTCCAGTATTTCTTTGGCAGGAACCCAGGAGCGCTCCTCGGGACCGTAGCCTTCCCAGTCCACCAGATACTGCCAGGACCGCTGCACCCGGCGGGAATCCAGTATCCGATGGACGGTATAAGCCGGCTGGCCTCCAATGACACGAGGCGGAGGGGGAGGTCTGTCTGCCGGGACAAGCGGAGAAAAAACAACAGGTTTTAATAAGGAAATGTGAAATGTGGGATTAATCTTAAGGGATCTGGGTAAGTGTAGGCGATAAGAAACTGGGTTAACTCTCCTGGCAACCTTAAAGGGACCAATGTATTTTTGGGACAGCTTGTGAGACTCCACCCGTAGAGGTAAGTCTCTTGTGGAGAGCCAGACTCTCTGGCCGGGGCGCAATGTAGGCCCAGGACGGCGACGTCTGTTGGCTTGTTGTTGGTACCTCTGTGAGGAATGCATAAGATTAACGGGTCTTCCTCCTCATAAGCCGACAGCGTCTGACGAACTTCAAGGCTGAAGGCACTCTGACTTCTGCCTCCTGGTCCGGGAACAATGGAGGGGTATAGCCAAACTGACACTCGTGCGGGGACATACCAGTGGAGGAGGAGCGCAAGGTGTTGTGTGCGTATTCGGCCCAAACAATGAAGGACGACCATGTGGACGGGTTGTTACGAGTCATACATCGGAGGGTGGTTTCCAGCTCTTGATTCATCCTCTCTGTTTGGCCGTTGGACTCCGGATGGTACCCTGAAGATAGACTGGCAGAAGCCCCCATGAGTTGGCAGAAGGCCTTCCAAAACCTAGAGGCGGGTGGGGACCTCTGTCAGAAACCATATCTTGAGGAATGCCGAAGACTCGGAACACATGATTAATTACCAACTCAGCCGTTTCCTTGGCAGAAGGTAACTTAGTCAGAGGGACGAACCTGGCCGCCTTTGAAAACCTGTCGATTATGACTAGGATAGTAGTATTGCCATGGGATGGAGGAAGGCCAGTAATAAAGTCCAACGAGATATGGGACCAGGGTCTGTGGGGAACAGGTAAAGGGTGAAGGAGTCCTTGCGGGGCGGAGGTGAGAAGATTTGCCCTGGCAGCACATGGGGCAGGCATTGACGAAAGTGGCAACGTCTTCTCTTATGGTAGGCCACCAGAACTTACGCTGGATGAACTCCAAGGTGCGACCTACGCCCGGGTGACAGGTGAGGCGAGAGGAGTGCCCCCACAGAAGGACCTGAGTCCTCACTGCCTTGGGGACAAACAACCGATTGGCAGGACCTCCTTTTGGGTCGGTTCAATAGCTTGAGCTCGTCTCACGGTATCCTCAACTTGCCACGAGGTGGAGCCACGATCTTAGCAGCAGGAAGGACAGGCATGTCTGTGTCATCTCGAATGGCAGGAGCGTAGACTCGGGACAGGGCAACCGGTTTGAGATTCTTCGACCCGGGCCGATAGGTGAGGATAAACTGGAATCGATTGAAGAAAAGAGACCATCTAGCTTGTTTAGAGTTCAACCGCTTCGCCTGCTGGATATACTCCAGATTTTTGTGGTCCGTAAGCACTTGAAACGGGTGAGAAGCCCCCTCGAGCCAGTGTCTCCATTCCTTCAATGCCATCTTAACCGCTAGGAGTTCACGATCCCCCACATCGTAGTTCCTCTCAGCTGGGGTAAGCCGGTGTGAGAAGAAAGCGCACGGATGAAGCTTCTTGTCTTCACCCCTCTGAGACAGGACAGCTCCAACACCAACCTCTGAGGCGTCTACCTCCACCACAAACGGTTCATCCGTAGTCGGTAGTATCAGGATGGGAGCAGAGAGGACGCGCTGCTTGAGTCCTTGGAAGGCCGTCTCAGCTTCTCTTCCCCACAAAAACCTTGCATTGCCACTTTTGGTTAAAGCTGAGAGAGGGGCTGCCACCAAGCTGAAGTTCTTGATGAACTTGCGGTAAAAGTTAGTGAAGCCCAGGAAACGCTGAACTTCCTTAACGGATTTGGGGGTGGGCCAATCAGCTACCGCCCCTACCTTCCTGGGGTCCATTTGGACTCGACCGGGTTCCACTACAAATCCCAGGAATTGTACTCGGGATGAATGGAATTCACATTTTTCTGGCTTAACGTACAGATGGCTGTCTAGGAGGCGTTTGAGTACTTGTCTGACATGCTTTGTGTGTTCTTGAAGAGAGCTCGAAAAGATGAGGATGTCATCCAAGTAAACGAACACAAATATGTTAAGCATATCCCTAAGCACATCGTTTATGAGCGCTTGGAACACCACTGGGGCGTTGGTCAGGCCGAAGGGCATCACCAAGTATTCATAGTGACCAGTAGGCGTGTTGAAGCGGTCTTCCACTCGTCACCAGGTCTGATCCGCACAAGATGGTATGTGTTCCGCAGGTCAAGCTTAGTGAAAACAACTGCTTCCTGGAGCAGCTCGAAGGCTGTGGCCATAAGGGTAGCGGGTAACGGTTACGGACGGTTATGGCATTGAGTCCCCGGTAGTCGATGCAAGGATGTAATCCACCGTCTTTCTTGGCCACAAAGAAAAACCCTGCTCCCGCGGGGAGGTGGATGGACGCATGAGGCCTGCTTCCAGAGCGTCCTTGATGTAGGTATCCATAACAGCTCGTTCGGGTGGAGATAGGGAAAAGATCCGACCCCTGGGGGGGCAAGTGCCCAGAAACAGTTTGATGGGGCAATCATAATGTCTATGGGGTGGTAGCATGGTGGCCCTCTGTTTGCTAAATACCGGTTTGAGGTCATGGTAACACTCGGGAACTCGGGTCAGGTCGATGGATTCTAAAGACTCGGGAGTAGAACTCGGGGAATTCGGGAAAATACAAGTAGCTTGGCACGTAGGACCCCACTGCTTGATAGTGCCCACAGACCAGTCGATGTGAGGGTTATGGCTGTGAAGCCAGGGGTATCCAAGGACGAGAGGGAACTCGGAACAGGAGATCAAATGAAAGTTCATCAATTCCTGGTGTTGTGAAACTGAAAGTCGCAAGGAGGTAGTGACATGAGTGACAAGTCCAGATCCTAAAGGGCTTCCATCCAATGTAGAAACCCTCATGGGGTCACTTAGAGGTTCAGAGGGAACGCCATTCTCCTTCGCCCAGACACCATCCATGAAGTTACCCTGCGGCTCCAGAGTCTACCAAGGCTTGAAGGTGAAGCTTGTGGTTGTCCCAGGAAAGGGTGACTGGAATGAGCAGACGGGGAGTTGGACGGATGGGAGGAGGTTATGTTTCCCGTTACAGTTCCCCCGGTCTGTACGGGACAGAGCGTTCCCTGGAGCCCGGGACACGTGGAACGAAATGGCCCGGTTTGCCACAATATAGACAGCGTCGCTCCCTCATCCGGCGGTCTCTCTCAGCCTGGGAGATGCGTCCAATCTGCATGGGTTCCGGTGGAGCCAGCGAGGATAAAGGTGGGGACTCGGAGCTGGGACTGATAGGGGCTAGAGGTCTACGGTTGAGTTCTCTCTCTCTCAGATGCTGGTCAATGCGTGAGGCCAACTTGATCAGGGACTCGAGATTGTCCGGTGGTTCCGGGAGTGGCCAGTTCATCTTGGATAGTGTCGGAAAGGCCTTTCAGAAAGCACACCGTGAGCGCCTCGGTGTTCCAGCCACTCGCTGCTGCCACCGTGCGGAACTGGATGGCATAGTCCGTCACGCTGAGCCGACCTTGGTGGAGAGTCAGGAGCTGTTTGGCTGAGTCAGGACCACTGCTTGGGCCTTGAAACACTCGTTTGAATTCTCAGCAAAGGCAGAGTAGCTGGCACAGCAGGAACTATGGGCATCCCACACAGCAGTAGCCCAGGCCAGGGCTTTTCCGACAGCAGGGTGATGATATATGCGATCTTAGACCGGTCGGTGGGGAACGGCGAGGGTTGCAGCTCGAAGGAGAGAGAACATTGGGTGAGAAACCCTTTACAAGCACTTGGATCACCTGAGAACCGTTGGGGAGGTGGAAGACGAGGTTCAGCCAGAGGGTTAACTGCCATGGGTACGTGAATCTGAGGTACTGGGACGGAACTGTTGCCGGGGTAAGTCAATCAGATATCTGCTTTATGGAAGTCAGCATCTCCGACAGAAGATGAGAATGTCTAGCCATTAAGGCCTCTTGCTGAACCAGGGCGGCTTCGTGGCGTTGGACAGTCTCCTGGTGGTGGGACAGCATGGCAACAAGGTCCTGGGAACTGGCTGCCTCTGGGTTCATTTTTGGCTCTGTGTTTCTGTCAGGAACCGGTTACGAACCCGGGTCTCGGGTGAGAAACAGTCACTTAACCAACTGAGCCACGAATAGTTGGCAGAACCCAGAAGATGAGGCAGACACAGCAGTACTTGAGACGGTGTATTTAATGAAGTAAAAGTGAAGTTCTTCAGGAAAACATGTAACTCCACAACCTCAAAGGAATTCCACAAGAACAAAGGTAATCCTCCAAGACAAAAGGTAAATCCACAAGGTGGAAGGTATAGCACAAAAAGCCTCAAAAGATACTCAAAAACAAACAAACAAGAACAAAAAACAGAATTCCACAAGAGAGTCCACGGGATCAACAAGAGTTCACAGAGTACTAGGGCTGGGTGCTAACATACAAACACAGAGCAAAGGACTGAGGAAAACAAAGGGTTTAA